>NW_028261384.1:137841311-137934881 GCF_051295495.1 Thamnophis sirtalis | reverse complement strand
GCTGTCTGGGGGATTTTGGGACTTGAAATCCACAGGACTTCAAGTCCCCAAGGTTGAGAAACACTGATTTAGCGGCTTGTGCTGGACATTGTGGTTTATCCGTTTCAGGTTTTTTTAATAATGTGGTGGGAAGATGGCTTGTACGATATGCCTTTTATTGGGGAGTGTTTTTCCATTTAGCAATTTTTAAACTTGGGTGTGAAACCTGGCGATCTCACCACGCCAGCCAAGCCAGAGTCAAAAAGGCATTCCCAATAAACAACAAATCTCTAAATCACAGTCACCAAGTGGGCCTAGGATGATGGTTTATCCTGTTTGTCTGGGGGGTGGGGTGTTATTCAATAAACCAAGTTAATGGACAAAGGCAGCTTGCGAAATCCTCTTTTGTGGTTATCACAAAACACTTTTCTGGCTCATCTCATTTCTCTGCATTGCTTTTTTTTTTAACATGTTGGAAGATGCCCAGGGTCTCATTGGCGAGACGGGCAATTACATAGACTCCCAGAGCTGGAAGGGACCTTGGAGGTCTTCTAGTCCACCCCCTTCTTAACCGAGACAGGACATCTTATTCTCTCCGGGACAAATGCTTGTCCAATCTTTTGGAAAACCTTCGGTTGGTCTAACAAATAAATCACTTGAGTAAATAAACTGGTAATTCAGATCTCCTCACTTAGTCATAAATATCCTTGTTTCCCTCTGTCCTTGCCTTCTTCTCAAATCACATTTCTCTTGATTACACAACAGTTCCTTGAAAGGCTTCAAGCAATTTTGGGTGTTTTCCTGAGGACTGTTTGTTATTTTACGTTTTAAATCAATCAATACATAAATGGAGGGGAGGGGACGCAGTGGGAAGCTTGCTATTGTCTGCAAGTTCTCTCTTTAACGTTCCCCTTTATTTTTTCCCTCCCTTGTTCCCGTTTCCAAATGTTCATGTTTTGGGCTACTGGGAAAAAGTTTTGCTCTCGGTTTGTCTGTCTGTCTCTTCCTCTTTCTGTCTCTCTCTTTCTTCCTTTTTCTCTCTCTTCCTGTTCTTCTCTCTCTCTCTTTCTCCCTCTCTCCTTCTCTCTCTTTCTCCCTTTCTCTCTCTCTCTCCTCTCTGTCTTCCTGTTCCCCCCCTCTCTCTTCCTTACTCTCTCACATCAACCTCTCTCTCCATCTGTCTCTCTCTCTTCCTCTCTCTGTCTTCCTCTCTGTCTTCCTCTTTCTTGTCCTGATCCTCTCCCTCCCTCTTTCTCTCTTTCTTCATACTCTGTCTCACTCTCTTCCTCTCTCTCTGCCTCTTCCTCTCTTTCTCTTCCTGTTCCTTTCTCTCTTTCTTTCTCCCTCTTCCTTTTTCTTCCTCTCTCCCTCCTTCTCTTTCTTACTCTCTCTGGCTCACTCTTTTCCTCTCTCTCTCCCTGCCTCCTCCTCTCTTTCTCTTCCTCTTCCTTTCCCTCTTCCTCTCTTTCTTCCTCTTCTTCTCTTTCTTCCTCACTTTCTGTCTCGCTCTCTTCCTCTCTCCCTCTTCCTCTCTTCCTATTCATTTCTTCCTTTCTTTCTTTCTCTCTGTCTCTTTCTGTTCCTCTCTCTATATCTTCCTGTTCCTTTCCCTCTTCCTCTCTTTCTTCCTCTTCCTCTTTCTTCCTTGCTTTCTGTCTCCCTCTCTCCCTCTTCCTATTCATTTCTTCATTTCTCTTTCTTTCTCTCTGTCTCGTTCTCTTCCTCTTCCTCTCTCTTTCTCTTCCTGTTCCTTTCTCTCTCTCTCTCTCTCTCTCTCTCTCTCTCTCTCGTTCTTTCTTTCTTTCTCTCTCTCTCTTTCTTCCTTCCTCTGTTTCCCTCTTCCTCTCTCTCTCTCTCTCTCTTTTAAAGGGAGGGGATTGGAGAAAAGCCAGACAGTTCCCCCCCCTTCTCCTTCTTGCCTGGTCTTCGAGGAACAAAGACAGGGGAAGCAAGCTGGGTGGGTGGGTGGCTTGGCCGGAGATCAAAGGCGTCGGGGGTGGGGGTGGGGGGAAGGGAGAGGAAAACATACTCGCCCCCTTGTAAGACCCGAGACGACTTTGAGAAGAAGTCATAATCCTTTCATGCAACTTTTAGAAAACCCAAGCCAGGAAAAGGGCATTAGGATTAGAATTAGGATTATTTGGGTGGCTGGCTGGGGGTGGGTGGGGGGAGGTTAGGGGTGTTGCCGGCGAATTTTACAACCGAGCTGGCAGGGGGGGGTGAGGAGGAGAAAAGGAGAGGCCGGAAGTGGTCCCTTTTTGGCCTGGAGCCAAAAGCCGAAAGGAAGGGGCCGCATCCCACGGGAGAGGAAATAGGGGGCACGGGGCAGTGACCTCCCGCCAAAGGCAAGCACAGAGAAAAGAGAAAGACCTCATGAGTCAACCCCATTCAGAGGACGACACAATGAGGAGATTCGGAAGAGGGGAGAGAGAGAGAGAGAGAGAGAGAAAGAGAGGGAGAAAGAGAGAGACAAAGCAGGGCCCAGGATGGAGGAGAGATCCGCAGAATAACGAGAGAGCTTGGAGTCCTAGTGGACAACCATTTAAATAGGAGCCAGCCGTGTGCAGCAGCTGCCAAAAAAGCCAACACAGTTCTAGGCTGCATCAACAGAGGGATAGAATCAAGATCACGTGAAGGGTTAATACCACTTTACAAGGCCTTGGTAAGGCCACACTTGGAATACGGCATTCAGTTTTGGTCGCCACGATGTAGAAAAGATGTGGAGACTCTAGAAAGAGTGCAGAGAAGAGCAACCAAGGGGATTAGGGGACTGGAGGCTAAAACATAGGAAGAACGGTTGCAGGAACTGGGGATGTCTAGTTGAATGAAAAGAAGGACCAGGGGAGACATGATAGCAGTCTTCCAATATCTCAGGGGTTGCCCCAAAGAAGAGGGAGTCAAACTATTCTCCAGGGCACCTGAGGGTAGAACAAGAAGCAATGGGTGGAAACTAATCAAGGAGAGAAGCAACTTAGAACTGAGGAGGAATTTCCTGACAGAACAATTAATCAGTGGGACAGAAGTTGCCTCCAGAAGTTGTGAATGCCCCAACACTGGAAGTCTTTAAGAAGAGGTTGGATAGCCATTTGTCTGGAACAAATATAGGTATAGGGTTTCCTGCCTAGGCAGGGGGTTGGACTTGAAGACCTCCAAGGTCCCTTCCAACTCTGCTATTGTATCTAGTCTAGTCCAAATATTGGAGAATTTGCCCCACTTGGGCAAGGAATTGGAGGCCTGGCCGTGTGTGGGCAAAAGAGCTTGTTTGCATGGGTATTTCTTTCCCAAAGGATATTTTGGGGAAGTGTGTGTGTGTGTGTGTGTGATGACACACAGGGCCATCCTATTTTAGAATTTCCGCCAGGGAGCCAGGTGGGTGGCTGGCTGGCTGGAAGAGGGGGCAAAAGCTTATTTTATACTCAACGTTGGCGAGATGGCTGGAGCACAAAAAGGAAGAATGATGTCATTCTCTCTCTCTCTCTCTCTCTCTCTCTTTCTTTCTCTCTCTCTCTCTCACACACACACACAGACACACACACACCGAGGCTGCTGAAACCCCTGCAGACCTCTTGGGCTTGTCTGAATCCCTCTGCATTGGTGTGTCTTGCTGGTTTCGAGAGTTTGACTATTGGACGCCATCCAATAAAGGTAGTCCTTTGACTTACGACCACAAACGAGCCCCACGTTGCTGAGCGAGGTGGTTTGTTCTGACCCAAGCTTCCTTAAAAAGCAAAACTTCTTTTATTTACACGACGGTGAATTCCTTTCATTCACAGTCAGCAAGGCTTAGCAAACACTCTTTCAGAGGAATGTTTATCCACACGAACCTTATCTCGCTCGGCGAGCTGCCAGCTAACTAGTTTCCACACACAAGGGAAATCAACACTTGGCATGGCTGTGAATTCCCTTCGTTCACAGTCCGCAAGGTTTAGCGAACACTCTTTCAGAGGAATGTTTATCCACACGCACCTTATCTCGCTCGGCGACTGCCAGATAACTAGTTTCCACACACAGGGGAAGTCAACACTTGGCACGACTGTGAATTCCTTTCATTCACAGTCCGCAAGGCTTAGCAAACACTCTTTCAGAGGAATGTTTATCCACACGCACCTTATCTCGCTCGGCGACTGCCAGATAACTAGTTTCCACACACAGGGGAAGTCAACACTTGGCACGATTGTGAATTCCTTTCATTCACAGTCCGCAAGGTTTAGCAAACACTCTTTCAGAGGAATGTTTCTCCACACGCACCTTAGCTCGCTCGGCGAGCTGCCAGATAACTAGTTTCCACACACAGGGGAAGGCAACACTTGGCACAACTGTGAATTCCTTTCATTCACAGTCCGCAAGGTTTAGCGAACACTCTTTCAGAGGAATGTTTATCCACACGCACCTTATCTCGCTCGGCGAGCTGCCAGATAACTAGTTTCCACACACAGGGGAAGGCAACACTTGGCACGGCTGTGAATTCCTTTCATTCACAGTCCGCAAGGTTTAGCAAACACTCTTTCAGAGGAATGTTTCTCCACACGCACCTTATCTCGCTCGGCGAGCTGCCAGATAACTAGTTTCCACACACAGGGGAAGGCAACACTTGGCACGGCTGTGAATTCCTTTCATTCACAGTCCGCAAGGCTTAGCAAACACTCTTTCAGAGGAATGTTTATCCACACGCACCTTATCTCGCTCGGCAAGCTGCCAGATAACTAGTTTCCACACACAGGGGAAGGCAACACTTGGCACGGCTGTGAATTCCTTTCATTCACAGTCCGCAAGGTTTAGCGAACACTCTTTCAGAGGAACGTTTATCCACACGAACCTTATCTCGTTTGTAACTAGTTTCCAAACGCTGGGCAAGGCACAGAGTCTCTTATAGTCACAGACAGAATTTCCTACTCTTGAAGCAACTGAAGGAACGAATTATTTCCTGTAAAAGCCCACTCCCCGTTCGCTCCTCTTTTATGTCCTAGGGAGGGGCCAATCACCTTCAAGGTGTAGCTTTACTCCTAAGTCGACCCTGCTTTCTTAGTTGTTCTTGTCTTCTGGCAGCTCTGCGTATGCGCACACGGGGAACAGGCTCCAGATGTTCTTCTGCCTCACTGTTGTCTAACTCCCTCTCTGCCTCCGACGCAGAGCCCTCGTCTGAGCTTTCCTGAGCCGCCAGGACTGGCCCATGTTCCTCCCCAACCCTCCTCAGTGTCTGATTCAGCTGCTAGCTCTTCTGGCCGCCGACAGGCCACGACACAGTTGCTGAGTGAGCTTGTCCCGCGTGTTAAGGCCTTCTCTTGCCGCCATTCTTAAGTGAATCGCTGCGGTTGTTGTGTCAGGAACATGGTCATTCAGCGAATCCATTTTTCCCTCCGTTGACTTGGCTCGGCAGACGGTCGCAAAAGTGGACACGGCGACGGTCATAAATCCGAGGCAGTTGCCAAGAGTCTGGATTTTGATCACATGATGGTGGGGATGCTGAAACGGTTGTTAAGTGTGAATAACGGTCATAAGTCACTTTTTTCAGTGCTGTGGTAAAATTTGAATGGTCACTAAACAAACTGTCGTAAGTCGAGGACTCCTTGTAGATGCCATCCAAGCACAGGGAGTCCTCGCCATGCAGCTGCAATTGAGTCCAAAATTTTTCCTTGCTAAGCAAGGCCGTCGTTAAACGAAGCTTTGCCCCCTTTTATGACTTGTCTTGCCACTGTTCTTAAGCGAGTTGCTGCCGTTGTTCCGTTAGGACACACGGCTGTTAAGTGAAGCCGGCTTCCCTTGCCTGTCAGAAGGTCGCTAAATGGGATCACATAACCCTGGGACACTGCAACCGTCATAAATATGAGTCATTTGCTTAGCAACCCAAATTATGATCGCCTCACCGTCGGAATCCTGCAACGGTCATAAGTGTGAAAAATGGCCACGGGTCACTTTTTCCAGGGCTGTTGTATACCGAAACGGTCGCGAAATGAATTGTAATTCGAGGATTACCTCTACCCTTTTCACGCTCCGTGAAATTGTTCTGTGAAAACGTTTGTTGCAGATTGAGAAAAAATCTGTTTTGTTCTGTGGTGCCGTAGCTGGGAACTGAACTGAACAGAGTTGGAAGGTCTTTGAACCCAAGGCACGTGGAGCCCCCTCTGCAGGCACGCCTGCGCATGAGCCTCCTGCCAGCCAACTGATTTTCAGGTCTCCCGTGCTCCGTTTTTGGTGCCAAAAGGAGGAACCAAAATAGAGGGCCTCCGGAACACGGGGGAGGCCATTTTCGTCCTCCCGGCAGAGATACAGAGAGAGGGGGGGGCAGAGATACACACACACACACACACACACACACACACAGGGAGAGAGAGGGGGGGCAGAGATACACAGAGAGAGAGGCAGAGAAAGAGACAGAGAGAGACAGAGATATATACACACAGAGAGAGATAGAGAGAGAGACAGGCAGAGATACAGAGAGAGGGGGAGCAGAGATACACACACATACACACACAGGCAGAGATACACACACACACACAGAGAGGCAGAGATACACAGAGAGAGAGGCAGAGAAAGACAGAGAGAGAGACAGAGATATACACACACACAGAGAGAGAGAGAGACTGGCAGAGATACAGAGAAAGAGAGAGGCAGATAGATAGATGATAGATAGATAGATAGATAGATAGATAGATAGATAGATAGATAGATAGATAGATAGATACAGAGAGAGAGAGAGAGAGAGACAGAAAGACAGACAGACAGACAGAGGCAGAGATACCAAGAGAGAGAGAGAGACAGAGGCAGAGATACAGAGCAAGAGATAGATAGATAGATAGATAGATAGATAGATAGATAGATAGATAGATAGATAGATAGATAGATAAATAGATAGAGATAGATAGATGATAGATAGATAGATGATAGATAGATAGATAGATAGATAGATAGATAGATAGATAGATAGATACAGACAGACAGACAGACAGACAGACAGACAAAGAGGCAGAGATACCAAGAGAGAGAGAGAGAGGCAGAGATATAGAGAGAAAGAAAGAAAGAGAGAGAGAGAGAGAGAGGCAGAGATACAGAGAGAGAGGCAGATAGATAGATAGATAGATAGATGATAGATAGATGATAGATAGATAGATAAATAGATAGATACAGAGAGACAGACAGACAGACAGACAGAGGCGGAGATACCAAGAGAGAGAGAGAGAGAGAGAGAGAGAGACAGAGAGACAGAGAGACAGAGAGACAGAGAGAGGGGGGAGGCACAGATACAGATAGAGAGGGAGAGAGATACAGAGAAAGAGAGAGAGAAAGAGAGAGAGAGAGAGAGAGGCAGAGATACTCTGAGAGAGAAAGAGAGAGAGATACCGAGAGTGAGTGAGAGAGAGAGAGAGAGAGGCAGAGATACTGAGAGAGATAGAAAGAGAGGCATAGATACCAAGAGAGAGAGTCAGAGAGAGTCAGATATATATATATATATATAGAGAGAGAGAGAGATACCGAGAGAGAGAGAGAGAGAGAGAGAGAGAGAGATACCGAGAGAGAGAGATACCGAGAGAGAGAGAGAGAGAGAGAGAGAGAGAGAGAGAGAGAGAGAGAGAGAGAGAGAGAGAGAGGGGGGGGGCAGAGAGAGGCAGAGATATAGAGAGAGAAAGAGAGAGAGATACAGAGAGAGAGAGAAGGGAGGGCAGGCCATGGAAGGAATCTGAAGACGAATTGGCCAGGATTAAACCTAAAAGATGAATCCTGGATCGTGTCTGTCCGGCTCTCTTTCAAAGCCAAGGGAAAAACTGGGGAGGGGGAGAGGCTGGGGGCTGGGGAGGGGGGGCTGTCTCTGCTTTGAAATTCAGAAGCTTACAGGTTTGGGAAGCTGGGCCTCTGTTTAACTTTGGTTATTTGGCAGCACCCACGCATCTTAGAAAATGCCGCTGGCCAGGAATTCTTGGCACTCCCGCTACGTTTCCCCCCACCCTGTGCCAGGCGGGGAAACCGGAGCGGCGACTGAATGCTCTGGGATGGGATCCTATTTGGACCTATGACCCACTTTTACTGGTAGTCTTCAGCTTAAGACCGTCACTGTGCGGTGTTAGGATGGAGTTCAGAAAAAGCAACTTGACGGCCTGTCCTTAAAGTTGTAGCTCTCTTTCTCCCTCTTTCTCTTTCTCTTTCTCTTTCTCTCTCTCTCTCTCTCTCTCTCTCTCTCTCTCTCTCGTCCTCTCCCTCTCTATCTCTCTCCCTCCCTCTTCCTTGCTCTCTCTCTTTTGCTGTTTCTCTCTCATCTTTCTCTCTCATTTCTTTCTCTTCTCTCTCCCTTTCTCATCTTTCTCTTCCTTTTTCTCATTCTCTTACTCTCTTTCTCATTCTCTCTCTTGTCCTCTCCCTCTTCCTCTCTCTCTCTTTCTCTTTCTCTCTCATCTTTCTCTCTAATCCTCTCCCTCTATATCTCTCTCTCCCTCCCTCTTCCTCGCTCTCTCTCTCTTTCGCTCTTTCCCTCTCATCTTTCTCTCTCATTTCTTTCTCTTCTCTCTCCCTTTCTCATCTTTCTCTTCCTCTTTTTCTCATTCTCTCACTTGCTTTCTCATTCTCTCTCTTGTCCTTTCCCTCTTCCCCCCCTCTCTCTCTTTCTCTTTCTCATCTTTCTCTCTAATCCTCTCCCTCTATATCTCTCCCTCCCTCCCTCTCTCTTTCTCTCTCATTCTCTTTCTCTCTCATCTTTCTCTCTTATTTCTTTCTCCTTCTCTCCCTCTCTCATCTTTCTTCCTCTTTCTCTCACTCTCTCACTCTCTCTCACTTCCTCTCTCTTGTTCTCTTCCTCTCTCCCTCTTCCTCTCTCTCATCTCTCTCTCATCTTTCTCTTCTTCTCTCTCTCTCATCTTTCTCTTTCATCTTTCTTTCTCTCATCGCTTTTTGTCTCTCTCTCTTTCTCATCTTCCTCTTCCTCTCTCTTCCTCTCTCTTCCTCTCTCATTCTCTCTTCCTCCTCTGTTTTCTCTCATCTTTCTCTCTTTTTCCTTTTCTGTCTCTGTCTCTCTCTCTCTCTCTCCCTCTCCCCCCCTCTCTCTCTCTCACACACACACCCTGTGGGCACATGATCACATTTCAGGGCTTGGCATTTGACTCAGATTTACGACTGGTTGCAGAGTACTGCATCCATCTGACTGAAATTTGTGAGAGTTTTTTTGCTGAATTTTTGGCAGAAAGGGCGAAACAGTTGTCTATTGAATATGCCGGTTCCACTTAAAGACTACACGATTCACTTAAAGACCAGAGTGACGCGCTTCACGCTCATAAAATTGAGTCCGGTCACGTGGTACCTTGACTTATGACCGTAACAAATTAGGAGCGAAAGTCCAGGCAACATTAGTAATTTGAAGGTTACAAGGGAGTCCTCAACTTACGACCGCAATTGAATCCAAAACTTCTGTTGCTGAGAGAGACGGTTAATAACCGGGTTATTCCCCGTTTCATGGCCTTTCTCGCCACAGTGGTTAAATGAATCACTGCAGTTGCTAAGTTAGGAACACGGTCATTAAGTGAATCAGGCTTTCCTGTTGTCATGAGGTCGTAGACGGGAATCACATGACACTACAACCGTCGTAAATACGGACCAGGTGCCAAGCGGTCTAATTTTAACCACATGACCATGGGGATGGCCACAATGGTCGTAAGTGTGAAAAACAGTTGTGGGTCACTTTTTTTTAGTACCGTTGTAACGTCAATTGGTCGCTAAAGGAATCGTTGCAAATCAAGTGCTTCCTATACTTATAATAGGATAACCAGATCTCAGGTCTAATTTTCAAACTGACCACAAGTTGGCAGCAGAGAGAGACAAAGAAGATATTAGCTCTGTGCTGCCATCTAGCCACCGTTTGGAACATTGCAGTCTGGTTATGAGAATCCTTCTTCTTTTAAGGACTTCACGCCTTAACCACAACCGCTTCATAGTGTGAAGTCGTGGTACGTTGTCTGAAGTTTAAACCGCCATTCTCCCTACCTGTTTTTCTAATATACCGCCAGTCGGGATTGTAAGGTGGTTCTTGAATTTTAAAGGCCCCGGAAACCAGAGTTGCTTTCTGCGTGAAGCAGAGCCTCCACCAGCAGCGGCAGTCTACCTTGGATTAGGAGGAGGAGAAAAACGGGCAGCGTCTCGAGGCCCGGGATGGGCCCAGCCCCAGGTGGGCCTGTAGAAGGCTGCCTGACAGGGAAATACGTGGATCCTTGGATCGGGAGAGATTAAATTTAATCCCCTGCAATTCCCTCACCTCGACTGCTAATCCAGGGCTATCGACCTCCTGGATTCCAGCCTCTGCCCCTTTGAGTCACCTACATTATGCAAGGAGAGGCTGAAAGTGAGCCAGTAAACAAAAGAATAGAATAGAATAGAATAACAGAGTGGGAAGGGACCTTGGAGGTCTTCTAGTCCAACCCCCTGCCTAGGCAGGAAACCCTACACCACTTCAGACAAACGGTTATCCAACCTCTTCTTTAAAACTTCCAGTGTTGGGGCATTCACAACTTCTGGAGGCAACTTCTGTTCCACTGATGAATTATTCTCACTGTCAGGAAATTCCTCCTAAATTCTAAGTTGCTTCTCTCCTTGATTAGTTTCCACCCATTGCTTCTTGTCCTGCCTTCAGGTGCTTTGGAGAATAGCTTGACTCCCTCTTCTTTGGGGCAACTCCTGAGATATCGGAAGACTGCTATCAGGTCTCCCCTAGTCCTTCTTTTCATTCAACTAGACATCCCCAGTTCCTGCAACCGTTCTTCCTATGTTTTTGCCTCCAGTCCTCTAATCCTCTTTGTTGCTCTTCTCTGCACTCTTTCTAGAGTCTCCACATCTTTTCTACATCGTGGTGACCAAAACTGGATGCCGTATTCCAAGTGTGGCCTTACCAAGGCCTTGTAAAGTGGTATTAACACTTCACCTGATCTTGATTCTATCCCTCTGTTGATGCAGCCTAGAACTGTGTTGGCTTTTTTGGCAGCTGCTGCACACATCTGGCTCATATTTAAATGGTTGTCCACTAGGACTCCAAGATCCCTCTCCCAGTTACTACTATTGAGCAAGGTACCACCTATACTGTACCTGTGCATTTTGTTTTTCTTGCCTAAATGTCAAAACTTACTTTATTTGCTATATTAGGTCTACACCAGGGGTGGGTTCCTGCCAGTTCTAACCTCTTCTGTAGAAAAAGTTCCACAAATCCACCGTGCCCTTTAGAACCAGTTCCAGCTCCCTCCCCCTGTCCGTCCGCACATCATCAAGATGAAGAGCGAGAGGAGGAATTCTGGGAGTTGAAGTCCACAAGTCTTAAAGCTGTCAAGTTTGAACACCCCTGGTTTTTTTTTCTCTAAAGGGTTAGGGGTGCGAGGGTCTTGTAACTTGACAGCTTTAAGACTTGCGTGCTTCAAATGCCAGAGTTTCTGAGCCAACGTTGTTGGCTAAGCCAGAGTGTTGTTAAGTGAGTTTGACCACATTTGACAAGTTGGCCACGCCCACCCAGTCACAGGACTGCCAAGCCACTCCAACTCGGTCACATGGCCGGCAAGCCACTCCCACAAAGCAGTCCACACCTACAGAAGAGGTTCTAAAAAATTTTGAAACCCACCACTGGTCTACAGCTAACACAAGGTGGCCCTCGACGTACAACGGTTTGTTTAATGACCGTTCAGAGTCACAACGTCACGGGGGAAAAAAATGTGACTTAGGACTGTGTTTCAGAGTCACAGTTATGACCTTGGCACCATCCTCGTGATCGCGGGATCAAAATTCAGCTGCTTGGCAAATGATTCATACGTATGACGGTGCCCCAAGGTCACACAATAGCCTTTTGTGGTCTTCTTGCAATGGGGAAGCTAGAGTCACTGATCGAGTGGCTATCTTATCAACTTCAGGGCTTCACTTAAGGACGGTGGCAAGAAAAGCTGGAGAAATGGGGCAAAACGTTTAACAAAGGTCTCCCTTCACAACAGGAGCATTGGGTCCAATTGTGGTCGTAGGTTGAGGACTATCTGTTTTGCCCAATCTTAGCCGTTGTAAGAGGTGTGGACTCCCGTGGCACGACAAAACCGCGCTCGTCAAAATAGCGGTGATAAAATCGCGTCGCTAAAGCCGCGACGTCATCACCGCCGCGACAACAGCGCGGCAACAGAAGGGCACTTTAAAATGGCGCTGCGGCAGAAAGCAGATTTCAATTAAGGTAAGGGTTAGGATTAGGTTTAGGGGTTTGTTTTAGGGTTAGGTTTAGGGTACTGAGTGCTTGGGAATGTGCGGATTTGCCCTCCGCGATTATGTAATCGCGGTAGGGTCGTGTTTTTCCTTAGCGCTTCGAACGGTGCGAATTAGTCTTCACGCTTATGTCTCCGCGGATAAGGGCTTCGCGGATTTTTGGTGGAACCGTGGACTCCAACTCCCGGAAGAATATGATGTCATAGGGAACAGAACAGAATAGAACAGAACATAACAGTGGTGTTTTATGACTGTACGTCCCGCTACGAGTGTATCGGTGCCTGCCGGGTGCACCAGATACCATTCTGGTACGGTGCTCCAGAGGGCCCACCCACCCACCCGCCCGCGCTCCTTACCGGTATTTGAGGTTTTTTGGGCTTCCGCGCATGTGCACGGAGCGTACGGCGCCTGCGCGGCGCTCCACCGAACAGCTGGAGCGTCGCGGAAGCGTACTCACATGCGTGCTGCTCGCATTCATGTCGTGGACGCCTGGCGCCATTGCACCGTACCGGTTGCAACGAGATCCGGAACTCACCACTGGAACAGAATAACAGTGAATGGGATGGAATGGAATGGAATGGAATGGAATGGAATGGAATGGAATAGAATAGAATAGAAAATATGAAAAGAGAAGAGAAGAGAATTAGAATAGAAAATGGAATGGAATAGGATAGGATAGGATAGAATAGAATAGAATAGAAAATATGAAAAGAGAAGAGAGAAGAGAAGAGAATTAGAATAGAAAATGGAATGGAATGGAATAGAATAGAATAGACTAGAAAATATGAAAAGAGAAGAGAGAAGAGAAGAGAATTAGAATAGAAAATGGAATGGAATGGAATAGAATAGAATAGAATAGAAAATATGAAAAGAGAAGAGAATTAGAATAGAAAATGGAATGGAATGGAATAGAATAGAAAACAGAGCAGAATAGAATAACAGAATGGAATTAAAGAATAGAAGAGAATAACAGAATAGAAAATAACAGAATAGCATAGAAAGAATGGAACGGAACGGAACAGAACAGAACAGAACAGGGAATATATGGAACGGAATGGAATAGGAAATATGGATTAGAATATAGAAAAGAAATAGCAAAGAAATAGGATAGAATCAAATAGAATAGAATAGAATAGGGAAATATATGGAACGGAATGGAATAGGAAATATGGAATAGAATATAGAAAAGAAATAGCAAAGAAATAGGATAAAATCGAATAGAATAGAATAGGGAAATATATGGAACGGAATGGAATAGGAAATATGGAATAGAATATAGAAAAGAAATAGCAAAGAAATAGGATAAAATCGAATAGAATAGAATAGGGAAATATATGGAACGGAATGGAATAGGAAACATGGAATAAAATATAGAAAAGAAATAGAGTAGAGTAGAATAGAATAGAATAACAATAGAATAGAATAACAGAATAGAATAGAATAATAGAATAGAAAAATGGAATAGAATAGAAAATATGGAATGGAATAGAATGGAATGCAATGGAAGAGAATAGAAGAGAGAGAAGAGAAGAGAAAATACGGAATGGAACAGAATAGAAAAGAGAATAGAATAGAATAGAATATGGAATGGAATAGAGTAAAATAGAATATAGAATAGAACAGAACAGAATAACAATTGAATAGAATAACAGAATAGCATAGAATAGAAAGGACAGAACGGAATAAAACAGAATGAGCCGAGGTGGCGCAGTGGTTAAATGCAGCACTGCAGTTCAGCAGTTTGGCTGTTCAAATCCCACCAGGCTCAAGGTTGACTCAGCCTTCCATCCTTCCGAGGTGGGTAAAATGAGGACCCGGATTGTTGTTGGGGGCAATATGCTGACTCTGTAAACCGCTTAGAGAGGGCTGAAAGCCCTATGAAGCGGTATATAAGCCTAACTATTGCTATTGCTATTGCTAAAACAGATCCAACAGATTCCCCATGGCCTTCCCTCCCCAGAGTCATGCGGGCCGAAAAATGTTGCCAAGGATGTGGTGGGGTGAATCACCGTTGAGATTAAGAAAAAAAAAGGGGGGGGGGAGAGAAGAAGTGACTTGGCAATGCGTGTGTGTGTGTGTGTGTGTGTGTGTGTGTGTGTGTGTGTGTGATACAATGATGCATCAGCAGGGATAGATAATCACTGGTGTGGATGGAAAGCAGCGTTCGCAAGAGCCAGGTGGAGGTAGAAACACGAAGAGATGGCTGGATCAGACTGCGGATTAACTATAATGCCAGACTTGAGTATCCAGAAAGAAGTGTCTCTTCGTGCCTGTCTGCCGGTTCTCTATAATTTTTTCTTAAAAGTTTTTCAAACAAGACGATTAAAAACGAGGACAAACCTTAAAATCTAAATCTATCTATATATAAATAAATGGCTCGTGGATGTGTGGATGTTCCAGCTTTGAGCAATTTCAACCAAACTTGGTACACAGATGACTTACTCTCTGGAGACAAATGCTGGGGGGGGGGGGAGACACCTCTAACCCCCCTCGGGCTGTGTTCTGTTAAGATACAGCCTGTTGTGCCTTAAAATGGCTTCTACTGTGCCGCACAGTGGAGTTGCCATGGTAACAGCTTCACAGTATCCCACAAGCGGCTCCCTTTAATAAGGGGGACAATCCAACATTAGAAATTACGTTTGGTCCGGATATTTTCCCCCTATAAATACATACCCAAGCAACTCCAGGTTATCAGCTAGTAAACGAATAAAGAAAAGAAGTAAAAAGAAAAAGAAAAGAGAAGGTAAGAAAAGAAAGTTGGGGGGAAAAATAGAAAAGAAGGAGAAAAGTTACCAAGAGGTGACTTCCAGGATTTTTCAAAGCACATTATAAATATATTTTAACCTCTCTCGGTCTAAAGTTACAACGAAGAGGTAATCCTCGATTTACGACCACGACAGCCCAAAATTTCCACAGCTTAGCCACGTTGTAAAGTGAGTTTTCCCCCTTTTTACGACCTTCCCTGCCCCAATTGTTCAGCTAATCCCTGCCGTTGTTAAGTTAGTCACACGGTCATTAAGCAGATCTAACTTCCCCATGGACTTTGCTCGTCAAAAGGTCGCAATGACCCCGAGACACGACAACCGTCCGAAGTACATGCCAGTTGCCAAGCATCTTGAGTTTTGATCCCATGACTCTGGGAATCCTGAAATGATCGTAAGTGCGAAAAACGGTGGTGTCCCTTTTTAAAGTGCTGTTGTCGTTTGAGTGGCGACTAAAGAAAAAGGTCATAAAGTGAGGACTACCTGTATTACACTTAAATCTGCAATCTGTCCTGTTGGATCGATCAACGCACAAATCTCAAATTCCTGTATTTATGGATTGTTACGCCAAAAAAAATCTATTAGAGGTTTCCAGTCACCCATAAATGCAGATATTTGTCTTCTTCTTTCCTGATCTGGAAAGACAATTTATCCATTTCAAAGAATTAATGCCTAATTGTCAACTTCACCAGCCGTTCCTCCATAATACTGATGTCCAATCTTTTTTTATCTCTGTCCAGGTAATCATCTCACCTGGCAGTCATATATTAAAATAATCTTTTTCCTTTCATCCTAAAAAATAAAATTCCAGCTTCATCTGAACATTGATCTTTAAAATCCTCTTGATCAAAGTATGCATTTAGATCAGTGGTTCTCAACCTGTGGGTCAGGACCCCTTTGGGGGGGTGTCGAACGACCCTTTCACGGGGGTCGCTAAAACCATCGGAAAACACGTAATTTCGTTGGTCTTAGGAACCGAGACACCAATTTTGTGGTTGGGGGTCACCACAACATGAGGAACTGTATTAAAGGGTCGTGTGACCCGTCAAAACCGCGTTCCACAAAAGCGCGGTCGACGAAAGCGCGTATGTGACGTCATCACAGCGCGACGAAAAAGATCGAAAAATTAAATTACAGCAAGCCGATTCACATAAAGGTAAGGGTTAGGGTTAGGGTTAGGTTAAGGGTTAGGGTTAGGGTTAGAGCGTTAGCGTTACGTTTAGCGTTAGGTTAAGGGTTAGCGTTAGGTTTTCCGTTAGGTTAAGGGTTAGGTTTAGGGTTAGGTTTAGGGTTAGGTTTAGGGTTAGGTTTGGGGGGGTTAGGGTAAGGTTTTCGCTTTATTTTTACATTTTTCGATCTTTTTCGTCGCGCTGTGATGACGTCACATACACGCTTTCGTCGACCGCGATTTTGTCGTCCGTGGTTTTGTGGTGGAACCAAGGGTCGCGGCATTGGGAAGGTTGAGAACCACTGATTTAGATCCAATTTTTGGTAGCATCTAGCTGGCTTTGCGTGAGCTCTTAGAAGTTAAACATGGCCAAATCCGATTGCTATTTGGACGATCCATGTTTGGGAGCAAGTCTGAGGAATCAAAAAGATTTCCTGGAAACTTGCTTTTGGGTGATTGCAAGAAAACGACATGGATACGGCTACAAACTTATCAGGAGTTGAGGCACAATTGAAGGACACTATCTACATATGTGGTGGTACTTCATGGATATCTGATTTGCGTGATCCGTTGCTTCCTCCGTGGGAGCCTGCGAAGGGGAAGAAATGTTCTAAATTTTTGCGTAACCGGGCAGGAAACAGGGTTTGAAGTTGTCGTTCTCTGACCCTGCCACACGCACGTCACACCCTTAACACAATCCTGGAATTCACTCCTCTACTTCTGCTGCAGGGTTTGCCAATCTCAACAGCTTTAAGCACGGTGGACTTCCACCTCTCAAAATTCCCCCAGCCCGCATGCAAAACACGTCACAGTTTGGGTGCAACCGTTGGTTTCGGTTAATTTTGTGAGTGTCGGGAAGTTGTGGCGTGATTTTGGGGACTTTGGTTGGGGAGGGCAGAAATAAGATAGACATTTTGCAAGATGCAAGCTTGGCTGAACATTTTTTTTTTTTTTTAAGCCTATAATTCTGTGGCTCGCGTCTGATTAAACCGTTTGAACCCGACTCCAGTCCGCAGAGTTGGCACCGATGGTTGGCAGCCCTGGACAGCTGCTGGGGTCATCCAGCACGAAGAAGGGCTGCTAATAGGTTTCTGCTAAGAAACGGCGGCTCAGTGGCCAAGATGCTGAACCTGTCAATCGGAAAGGTCCGGCAGTTCAGCGGTTCGAATCCCTAGTGCCGCGTAACAGAGTGAGCTCCCATGACTTGCCCCAGCTACTGCCAACCTAGCAGTTCGAAAGCACGGCCTTTCTTTGCCATGGGGGGTTCAGCGAATCCCTGCGGTTGTTATGTGAGGAACACGGTTGTTAAGGGAAGCTGTTTCCCCCATTGTTTGTCGGAAGGCCGCGAAAAGTAATCACCTGATTCCGAGACTTGGTGACCTGACCGTCGTAAATATGAACCAGTTGCTAGGCATCCAAATTTCAATGGCAATGACCATGGGGGATGTTGGCAGTGGTTATAAGTCACTTTTTCTCAGTGCCTTTGAATCTTCTTCTTCTTCTATCATCTTCTATCTATATAAAAATGGCTTTTTATGTATGTATGCATGTATGTATGTATGTATGTATGTATGTATGTTTTCTGAGGTTTTCGCGGCTGTTAATATGTAGATCTTTGGTTATTCGGGTTTTCTCCTGCGTAAAATTGGAGGTGTCTTGGCGACGTTTCGACGAAGTCTCATTCGTCATCTTCAGGCTTCGTGCTTCCACGAAGCAAGCTCCCGGAAGCACGAAGCCTGAAGATGACGAATGAGACTTCGTTGAAACGTCGCCAAGACACCTCCAATTTTACGCGGGAGAAAACCCAAATAACCAAAGACCTACCTATGTATGTATGTATGTACGTACGTACGTACGTACGTTCCAGCATAACTCTGGAACGCCTCAAGCAATTTCAAACAAACTTGGTAGGCAGATGACTTACTCTCTGGAGACAAATACTGTGGGGGGTAAGACACTCCTACTACTTTCTCCTATTGGTATCTAATGACTTATCACTTGTTTGTATCTTATGAATAATGATTGTAACTTATTATTTATGATCTATGGCCCATCACCTTGTTGTTTGTATGTACACTGAGAGTTTATGCACCGGAGACAAATTTGCTGTGTGGCCAATCACCCTTGGTCAATAAAGAATTCTATTCTACTCTACTCTATTCTATTTTCCCTATATTCTATTCTATTCTATTCTATTCCATTCCACTCCACTCCACTCCACTCCATTTGATTCTAATTTTCCTTTACATTACATTCCATATATCTATTCTATTCTATTCTATTCTACTCCACTCCACTTGATTCTAATTTTCCTTTACATTCTATTCCATATATTTATTCTATTCTATTCTGTTCTGTTCTATTCTATATTCCCTATATTCTATTCTATTCCATTCCATTCTAATTTTCCTTTCCTTTCCATTCCATATATTTATTCTGCTGTGCTCTCCTCTGCTCTGCTCTCCTCTATTCTATTCCATTCCACTCCACTCCATTCGATTCTAATTTTCTTTTACATTCCATTCCATATATTTATTCTATTCTATATTCCCTATATTCTATTCTATTTCATTCCATTCTAATTTTCCTTTCCATTCCATATATTTATTCTGCTGTGCTCTCCTCTGCTCTCCTCTATTCTATTCTATTCTATATTCTATACTTCTCTATTTCATTCCATTTTCTATTCAATTCAATTCAATTCCATATTCTATTCTATTTTATTCTATTCTATTCTATTCCATCCCATCCCATCATTTTTCTATTCCATTTCATTCCATTCCATTCTTCTGTTCTGTTAAGTTCTTCTTATTCTATTCTATTCTATTCTATTCTATTCTACTCTACTCTACTCTACTCTACTCTACTCTACTCTACTCTACTCTACTCTACTCTACTCTACTCTACTCTACTCTACTCTGTTCTATTCTCTGGTTGGTTTGGGAGCTACAGGGCCACAGAACAAAGTGACTGTTGGCAGAAATGAACCAGGTTTGGAGCAGGAGGGAAAGATTTAAATAATTTCAGTTCTTTGTAGAAGTTCCTCGTCGGATTAAACTAATTTGCAGTCGATCATTGATTAGATTAAACAGGAATTAGGATCTGATACAGTTCATAGCTCAATAGCTCCTTAAGAGTCCTGCTTTTCAATTCGGCCCTTTAGCTACTAAACCAAAATAGCTTTCGTTTCTCGGCAAGCAGTCCTCGAGTTTACGACCGTAACCGAATCTGCAATTTGGGTCGTACGTCGTGAAAGCCGTCGAGCGCGCCCCTTCCTTGAAGGACTGTGATCCATTTTACGACCCTTTATTTGTGACGGTCGTTAAGTGAAATGATTGTTGGCTATAGAGTGGTTGGTTGAGGTTTGTTTTTTTTGGCAAAATATCCTAAATCGTGGTCGTCACTGTGAGACATTTGCTGAGGACTTATGATACGTCCCACAATCGCTGGAAGAAGAGGAGCAATAGAACTCAGAACCTCAAATCTGTTTTTTTGGGGGGGGCGGTTGTAACTTTAAGTGGTCGCTCAGCAGCCGGTCGTAAATCAAGGACTTTCTAAATTTCTTTCATGGCATTCCATTTTTTTTGTTAAAAAAATTATTTTTATTCCACATTTTTTAAACACTAAAACCCCAGTTACACTTTTACAGCTCTCCGTTATCAGTATTTTTTCTTTCTTTCTCATTTCAAATCTTCCATTCTAAGGCCTATTGCTTTCAACATATACCCCCTTATTTCATAGTTACTTATTTTTATTATAGATGCAACGTTTACATCTCTGTTACTTTTCAAATACATGCCATTTCCTTTTGTTATACTTTCTATGTATTCGTTATGCAGTAATTTTACATCTCTTTTCTAGCCAATTATATAATTATATTATAATTATATCTAGCCAAAAATGGGCTCTATTCTATTCTATTCTATTCTATTCCTTATTCTACTCTACTCTATTCTATTCCTTATTCTATTCTATTCTACTCTACTCTATTCTATTCCTTATTCTATTCTATTCCACTCTACTTTACTCAACTCTATTCTATTCCTTATTCTACTCAACTCTATTCTATTCCTTATTCTATTCTATTCTACTCTACTATTCTTTATTCTACTCTACTCTACTCTATTCTATTCCTTATTCTATTCTATTCTACTCTACTATTCCTTATTCTATTCTATTCTACTCTATTCTATTCCTTATTCTATTCTATTCCATTCTACTTTATTCAACTCTATTCTATTCCTTATTCTACTCTACTCTATTCTATTCCTTATTCTATTCTATTCCACTCTACTTAACTCTATTCTATTCCTTATTCTACTCAACTCTATTCTATTCCTTATTCTACTCTACTCTATTCTATTCCTTATTCTATTCTACTCTATTCCTTATTCTATTCTACTTTACTCTTCTCTATTCTATTCCTTATTCTACTCTATTCTATTCCCTATTCTATTCTATTCCTTATTCTACTCTACTCTATTCTATTCCTTATTCTATTCTATTCTACTCTACTATTCTTTATTCTACTCTATTCTATTCTATTCCTTATTCTATTCTATTCCACTCTACTTTACTCAACTCTATTCTATTCCTTATTCTACTCTACTCTATTCTATTCCTTATTCTACTCTACTCTTCTCTATTCTATTCCTTATTCTACTCTACTCTATTCTATTCCTTATTCTATTCCACTCTACTTTACTCAACTCTATTCTATTCCTTATTCTACTCAACTCTATTCTATTCCTTATTCTACTCTACTCTATTCTATTCCTTATTCTATTCTATTCTATTCTACTCTATTCCTTATTCTACTCTACTCTACTCTTCTCTATTCTATTCCTTATTCTACTCTATTCTATTCCCTATTCTATTCTATTTTATTCTATTCTATTCTACTCTACTCTATTTTTATTCTACTCTACTCTATTCCTTATTCTATTCTATTCTATTCTATTCTATTCTATTCTACTCTATTCTATTCCTTATTCGCTGTCACTTCTGGGAATAATAAAAGGAAATATGTAAAGAAATTCAATATATTATGCTCCACATAACTATCGCAGCCAGAATTTCATTCGACCCAAACTGGAACCCAGCAAAATGTCCCCTCAAACGCAGAGATCATTAAGAAGGTGATAGAATGCGCAGAAATGGATAAATTAATAATGGAATTAAGGGACAGAGGAGAAACAGAGTATTTAATACATGGAATAGATGGTATAATTGACATTGCATTTTTTATATCCTTGAATCTACTCTTCGGATGGCTTTGAGTTTCGATTTTTTGTTTTCATGCTCCCCGTTTTTGATTTTCCCCACCAGGCCTGGCTGCAACAATATGGGTACCTGCCCCCGGGCAACCTTCGCACCCACACCCAGCGTTCTCCCCAGTCGGTGTCGGCCGCCATCGCTGCCATGCAGCGTTTCTACGGACTTCGAGTGACGGGCACAGCCGACAGCGAGACTATGACGTGAGTGGCCTTGTTTTTTCTCCTTCTGCGCTCAGGAGTAATTCACCTTTCACCGGATTCTCTTCTTACAAACATGTACTTTTTGAACTCCGGTGTGTGTGTGTGTGTGTGTGTGTGTGTGTGTGTGTTTGAACCCACGATGAATTGGGATATTGTTAATGGATTGCTTGCCAAGCGGTGCTGGAAAGATCAAAAAAAAAAAATTGCAGGATTTTTGTAAGACGCAACTGTAGGCCTTGACCCAAAATCAGGATCATTGCTCCTTCTCTTTCCTGACTAGCACTTAGACTTATATACCACTTTACAGTGCTTTACAGCTCTCTCTTAAGCGGTTTATAGAGTCAGCATCTTGCCCCCAACAATCCTGAGTCCCCGTTTTACTAACCTCGGAAGGTTGAGTCAAACTTGAGCTGGCCAGGATCGAACTGCTGGCAGTAGGCAGAGTTAGCCTGCAGTTGCAATAGCCCTTAGACTTATATTGTGCTTTACAGCCCTTTCTTAAGTGGTTTATAGTCAGCATCTTGTCCCCAACAATCCTGAGTCCTCGTTTTACTAACCTCGGAAGGTTGAGTCAAACTTGAGCTGGCCGGGATCGAACTGCTGGCAGTAGGCAGAGTTAGCCTGCAGTTGCAATAGCCGTTAGACTTATATTGTGCTTTACAGCCCTTTCTTAAGTGGTTTATACTCAGCATCTTGCCCCCAACAATCCTGAGTCCTCGTTTTACTAACCCTGGAAGGTTGAGTCAAAACTTGAGCTGGCCAGGATCGAACTGCTGGCAGTAGGCAGAGTTAGCCTGCAGTTGCAATAGCCCTTAGACTTATATTGTGCTTTACAGCCCTTTCTTAAGTGGTTTATACTCAGCATCTTGTCCCCAACAATCCTGAGTCCTCGTTTTACTAACCTCGGAAGGTTGAGTCAAACTTGAGCTGGCCAGGATCGAACTGCTGGCAGTAGGCAGAGTTAGCCTGCAGTTGCAGTAGCCCTTAGACTTATATTGTGCTTTACAGCCCTTTCTTAAGTGGTTTATACTCAGCATCTTGTCCCCAACAATCCTGAGTCCTCGTTTTACTAACCTCGGAAGGTTGAGTCAAAACTTGAGCTGGCCAGGATCGAACTGCTGGCAGTAGGCAGAGTTAGCCTGCAATTGCAATAGCCCTTAGACTTATATGCTGCTTTACAGTGCTTTACGGCCCTTTCTTAAGTGGTTTATAGTCAGCATCTTGTCCCCAACAATCCTGAGTCCTCGTTTTACTAACCTCAGAAGGTTAATTCAAACTTGAGCTGGCCAGGATCGAACTGCTGGCAGTAGGCAGAGTTAGCCTGCAATTGCAATAGCCCTTAGACTTATATTGTGCTTTACAGCCCTTTCTTAAGTGGTTTATACTCAGCATCTTGCCCCCAACAATCCTGAGTCCTCGTTTTACTAACCTCGGAAGGTTGAGTCAAACTTGAGCTGGCCAGGATCGAACTGCTGGCAGTAGGCAGAGTTAGCCTGCAGTTGCAATAGCCCTTAGACTTATATTGTGCTTTACAGCCCTTTCTTAAGTGGTTTATAGTCAGCATCTTGCCCCCAACAATCCTGAGTCCTCGTTTTACTAACCTCGGAAGGTTGAGTCAAAACTTGAACTGGCCAGGATCGAACTGCTGGCAGTAGGCAGAGTTAGCCTGCAGTTGCAATAGCCCTTAGACTTATATGCTGCTTTACAGTGCTTTACAACCCTTTCTTAAGTGGTTTATAGTCAGCATCTTGTCCCCAACAGTCCTGAGTCCCCGTTTTACTAACCTCGGAAGGTTGAATCAAACTTGAGCTGGCCAGGATTGAACTGCTGGCAGTAGGCAGAGTTAGCCTGAAATTGCAATAGCCCTTAGACTTATATGCCGCTTTACGGTGCTTTACAGCCCTTTCTTAAGTGGTTTATAGTCAGCATCTTGTCCCCAACAATCCTGAGTCCTCGTTTTACTAACCTCAGAAGGTTGAGTCAAACTTGAGCTGGCCAGGATTGAACTGCTGGCAGTAGGCAGAGTTAGCCTGCAGTTGCAATAGCCGTTAGACTTATATGCCGCTTTACAGTGCTTTACAGCCCTTTCTTAAGTGGTTTATACTCAGCATCTTGCCCCCAACAATCCTGAGTCCCCGTTTTACTAACCTCGGAAGGTTGAGTCAAAACTTGAGCTGGCCAGGATCGAACTGCTGGCAGTAGGCAGAGTTAGCCTGCAATTGCAATAGCCCTTAGACTTATATTGTGCTTTACAGCCCTTTCTTAAGTGGTTTATAGTCAGCATCTTGCCCCCAACAATCCTGAGTCCCCGTTTTACTAACCTCGGAAGGTTGAGTCAAAACTTGAGCTGGCCAGGATCGAACTGCTGGCAGTAGGCAGAGTTAGCCTGCAATTGTAATAGCACTTAGACTTACATACCACTTTACAGGATTTACAGGCCTCTCTAAGCAGTTTATAGAGTCAGCATCTTGCCCCAGTGATCTGGGTCCTCCTTTTACCAACCTCAAAAGGGTGGAAGGCTTAGTCAACCTTGAGCCGGTCAGAATCGAATTGCTGGCAGCAGGCAGAGGTAGCCTGCAATTGCAATGACCCAAACTAGGTAACATCATGAGTGCTCTTGATGACGTCATTTATTTTGTTCCCTAGCATTGATGATGTTACATAGTGGGGTCATGAAATGTCTGTGATAAAACCACCAAGCTCAGAGAACACCAAGGATGCATCAGTCCGTCTCCTCCTCCTCCTCCTCCTCCTCCTCCACTTCGCAAACCCCGATCTCTTCTAGCACCGACGTCAGTGAGGCAGACGAACAGCTGGAGCCTGTTCCCAGTGTGCGCATGCGCAGAGTTGCCAGCCAAAGGGAAGAGCTAAAGAAGAGGGGTCGACTTGGGGGTAAGGCCACAAATGGACAATGAATGGCCCCTCCCAGAGGAAATAAAAGAGGAGCGAAAGGGGAGTGGAGTTTGCAGGAGTTCGCTTCATTGGCTCGTGACTCTCCGAGACTCCTTGCCAGGTTTTGCAGATCTCGGCCTGGCAGCTCTCCAAGCTAGATAAGGTCGGTGACTGTAAATCCTCCCTCGAAAGACTTTGCTGGATGTGAAGGAGCAGAATTCACAGTCAATTAATAAAAGGGTTTTTTGTCGGGACCAGGAGTTTGCTTCATGCTTTCGGGAAGCCTCGGTCTGAATACAAGGATCCATCAGTCTTCCTCTTCCTCTTCCAGTCCCCAAACTCCACTCTCTTCTAACACTGATGCTATTCCCTAGTTGGGTCATGAGACATCTTCAAGAAAACAACCAAGCTTCAGAGAGAGCACCAACTGCTCCTCAAGCATGAGTTAAGATAGGGAAACTCTTGTAAAAGGAAGATGCTGGTTTGGAAAGAAGTGTGAATCGGAACGCAAGCTTATCCATCGTGGCTTCGATCCAGAGGTGGGTTCCTACCGGTTCGCACCGGTTCAACTGAACCGGTCGTTGTTTGGCGGCCCAAGTCACTGGAATAGGCAGAGACCCAGGCCTGCCACGCCCCGGAACCGGTTCCCCTACGGGGCCGACCATCACAATCCCACTTACACCCTTTCCCCCCCTTTTTTGTATCATTTTGCGCGAGGGAAGCGAGTGCGCGGGCAAAATTTTTGCCCCCACCGCACCGGCCGTCATGCCGGGAGCAACCCACTCCCTGCTTCGATCCAATCGAGAGAAACACCCTTGGTGGAAAAAGGGGGCATGAAACGAGGTGGCGCAGTGGTTAAATGCAGCACTGCAGGCTACTTCAGCTGGCTGCAGTTCTGCAGTTCGGCTGTTCAAATCTCACCGGCTCCAGGTTGACTCAGCCTTCCATCCTTCCGAGGTGGGTAAAATGAGGACCCGGATTGTTGTTGGGGGCGATATGCTGACTCTGTAAACCGCTTAGAGAGGGCTGGAAGCCCTATGAAGCGGTATATAAGTCTAACTGCTATTGCTATTGCTAAACCCAGAACTCATCTTTTATTCCCCCCCCCCCCCAAGACGTTCTCCAAGGCTTCCCACAAGGCTTGGCAGTCAGGAGAAGACCTTACGAAACCGCCTCGGATGATGTCACTTGGGGGGGGGGGAGGAAGGACAGGCCTGTGGTTGTGTGTGTCGAGGGAGGGGAACCAGATGTGAAGTCCCAGCTTTGGCGAGTGGGCAGCGTGGCTACAGGGCATCCTGTGTTGGGGTGGCCCTTGGCCAGCCTACAAAGCGCCAAGCATCTGGTGTGGTTGGAGTTAACCAGTGGGACGCCCCACCACAAGAACCTGGCAAAGGAGAGGGGGGATTGGAAAGAAACTTGGGAGCAGCTTCAGACAGGGGACGACGGTTTGGGATTAGTCAACGGCGTTGCGGTGTGTGTGAACGGGCCGAAGGGGTGACCGTCGCTGAACCTCGCAAAAAATTATTCAGTGCCTTTTGGCCAGGAGGAGGAGGGGGGGGAAAAGGCTTCGTTGTGATGTAGGCTGTCGGAGCGGTGGCCATTTTGTTTCATTCGGCCTGCAGAAGAAATATTCGGGATGAGGATGAAAGTGGTTTATTTTATTTATTTTTAAACTGTTGGATGCAAAGTTTTGGATCGCACGGAATTTTGCTGATGTTTCTCCGTGTTAGCAATTTAGAGAGGCCTGGGCTCTAACTCCCAGACAAGTTAACTTGCCAATGTGAAGAAATTATGGGTTAGTTTTTATACCGTATGGCTGTTTGTCTGTCTGTCTAATCTGTATCTCCATTTTGTTCTCTCCCTCTCTCTCCCTCTCCCCCCATTTTGCTGTCTGTCTCCATTTGTCTATCTCTGTCTATCTTCTTTCGTTCTTTGTTTCTTTCTCTCTCTCTTTCTAGTTTGCTTATCTGTCTATTTTGCTATTTTTGTATCTTTCTTCCTTTTTCTTTCTCTCTCTCTCTGTCTCCTCTCTCTTTCTTTCTCCCTCTCTCCCTCTCCCTCTCTCTCTCTCCCTCTCTCTTTCTCTCTCCCTCCATTTTGCTGTCTGTCTGTGTCCATTTGTTTATCTCTGTCTGTCTATCTTCTTTCGTTCTTTGTTTCTTTCTCTCTCTCTTTCCAGTTTGCTTATCTGTCTATTTTGGAAGGATGGAAGGTTGAGTTCATCCTTGAGCTGGTCAGGATCGAACTGCTGACAGTCGGCAATGAGTGGATAGGATAACAATAGCAGTTAAGAGTTATATACTGCTTTACAGCCCACTCTGTTTACAGTCAGCCTCTTGCCCCCAACAATCTGGGTCTCATTTTAACCAACTGGAAGGATGGAAGGCTGAGTCATCCTTGAGCCGGTCAGGATCGAACTGCTGACAGTCGGCAATGAGTGGATAGGATAACAATAGCAGTTAAGAGTTATATACTGCTTTACAGCCCACTATAAGCGGTTTACAGTCAGCCTCTTGCCCCCAACAATCTGGGTCTCATTTTAACCACCTGGAAGGATGGAAGGTTGAGTCATCCTTGAGCCAGTCAGAATCGAACTGCTGACAGTCGGCAATGAGTGGATAGGATAACAATAGCAGTTAAGAGTTATATACTGCTTTACAGCCCACTCTAAGCGGTTTACAGTCAGCCTCTTGCCCCCAACAATCTGGGTCTCATTTTAACCACCTGGAAGGATGGAAGGTTGAGTCATCCTTGAGCCGGTCAAGAACTGCTGACAGTCGGCAATGAGTGGAAAGGACAACAATAGCAGTTAAGAGTTATATACTGCTTTACAGCCCACTCTAAGCGGTTTACCGTCAGCCTCTTGCCCCCAACAATCTGGGTCCTCATTTTACCGAACTCGGGAGGAAGGATGGAAGGCTGAGTCAACCTTGAGCCGGTCAGGATCAAACTGCAGGTTTATATGTAGGTTTATACCTAGTAGTTTGGGAAAGCTTCCTTCGGGACTTTACTCTGTGGTTATGTGTGTCTGTTTAGAAATCAGTTAGGTCATTATTTATTTGTGGTTCTATTTGCGTCCATGGCACTTTTAGGAGGAAGGAACCCTGTCGATCCCTTGCAGGTTTCGTAATTTAGAAATAGACGCAGAAAAAAGAGTGCAGAGGGGAAGAGAGACTTCGCTACGTTGACAGTTTCTGGCGTTTCAGGCGAGAAAATATTCCGGGGTCAGAGAATGGCCAAACCTGACATTGGAATTAAGAGATGCCGAAACAAGACCAAGAAAATTTGGAGAGGGTGGTATATGATCAATGGAATTTATCCAGGATAAATTAGGCATTTTTTTCCATTGCTCTGAGTTCCTGAAGAAAAGCTATGCAATTTTCTTGGGAGCGATTCTTTCCTTCTTTCTTTCTTCTCCCTCCCTCTTTCTTTCCTTCCTTCTTTTTCTTCCCTCCCTCTTCCTTTCTTTCTTATCTCCCTCTCTTTTCTTTTTCTTTCTTTTCCTTTCTCTTCCCACCTTCCCTCTTTCTTTCTTCTCTCCCTCCCTCTCCTTTCTTTCTTTCTTCCCTTTCTTTTTTATTTTTCTCTCTCTCCCCCCTCTTCTTTCTTTCTTTCCTCCCTTTCTTTCTTCTCCCTCCCTATTTCTTTCTTTCCTTCCTTTTTTCTCTTTCTTTCTTCTCTCCCTCTTTTCTTTTTCTTTCTTTCTTTTTCTCTTCCCACCTTCCCTTTTTTTCTTCTCTCCTTCCCTTTATCTTTTCTTTCTTCCTTCCCTCCCTTTCTTTCTGTTCTTTCTTCCCTTTCTTTTTCTTTTTTATCTTTCTCTCTTCTCTCCCTCTTCTTTCTTTCCTCTCTCTCTCCCTCCTTCCCTTTCTTTCTTTCTTTCTTCTCCCTCCCTATTTCTTTCCTTCCTTCTTCCCTTCCTTCCTTTCCTTCTCTTTCTATCTTTCTTTCTTTCTTCTCTCCCTCTCTTTTCTTTTTCTTTCTTTCTTTTTCTTTCTCTTCCCACCTTCCTTCTTTCTTTCTCTTTCTTTCTCTTTCTTTCTTCTCTCCTTCCTTCTATCTTTTTTTTCTTCCTTACCTTCCTCCCTTTCCTTCTTTCTTTCTTTCTTTCTTTCTTCCCTTTCTTTTTCTTTTTTTCTCTTTCTCTTCTCTCCCCCTCTTCTTTCTTTCCTCCCTCCCTTTTTTCTTTCTCTTTATTTCTTCCCTCCCTCTTTCCTTCTTTCTTTCTTTCTTTCTTCTCTCCCTTCCTCCCTTTTCTTTCTTTCTTTTTCTTTCTTTCTTTCTTCTCCCCTCCTTCTTTTTTTCTCTTTCTTTCTTTCTTTCTTTCTTTCTTTCTTTCTTTTCTTTCTGCCTTCCTCCCTTCCCTATCCTCCCCCTCCCCCTCTCCTCCCCCCTTCTTAAACTTGCTAAGCTTGAGAAATCTTACTCTGTAGGCCTGTCTGTCCATCAACCACCTTATGCTCATATCTCTATCGTGGTTCTCCAAGGTGGCGCAGTGGTTAAATGCAGCACTGCAGGCTACTGCTAGATCAGCAGTTCAGCGGTTCAAATCTCACCGGCTCAGGGTTGACTCAGCCTTCCATCCTTCCGAGGTGGGTAAAATGAGGACCCAGATTGTTGGGGGCAATATGCTGACTCTCTGTAAACCGCTTAGAGAGGGCTGAAAGCCCTATGAAGCGGTATATAAGTCTACTGCTATTGCTATTGCTGTAGACCTAAACACCCCCCACCCCCCAATCTATTTCCACAGCCCGCCACTTCAATTAGACCCCCATTGCCTTAGGGGTAGGAAGGAGAGTCACATTCGTGCAGCTAAACCACAGGTTTTGTTGTAGCCCTGGGAATACAGAGTACTTCCCATTTCTTAATTTAGGCCATTAAGCCCCACTACTTAAAGCCTTCTGGTGAGCTGGGAATTAATCCGCTTGTGGGTTCCAGAGTCATCGATGACTGTAGAGCAGAGATGTCCAAACCTGGGAACTTTAAGACGCGTGGACTTCAACTCCCAGAATTCCCCAGCCGGCCGGCTGGGGAATTCTGGGAGTTGAAGTCCACGCGTCTTAAAGTTCCCAGGTTTGGACACGCTTGCTCTAGAGTGATGGTGTCCCTTGACTCCCGATAACGGGAAGGATATTCCAAGATGTCTTTTGTCCTACTTGCCCAGGTGGTCTTCAGTCTTGGAGATCTGCCTGGATGGTTTCCCATTCGAATTCCAGCAGGATATGTTTATTAAATGTAATATGGAACTCACTGCCTCCTGGGAATACCCAGACAGTATTCATGGCTAAGATGGGACTAGAATTCACTGTCTCCTGGTGATTGGCCCAAAGTCACCCAGACAGTATTCATGGCTAAGATGGGACTAGAACTCACTGTCTCCTGGTGATTGGCCTAAAGTCACCCAGACAGTATTCATGGCTAAGATGGGACTAGAACTCACTGTCTCCTGGTGATTGGCCCAAAGTCACCCAGACAGTATTCATGGCTAAGATGGGACTAGAACTCACTGTCTCCTGGTGACTGGCCTAAAGTCACCCAGACAGTATTCATGGCTAAGATGAGACTAGAACTCACTGTCTCCTGGTGATTGGCCCAAAGTCACCCAGACAATATTCATGGTTAAGATGAGACTAGAACTCACTGTCTCCTGGTGATTGGCCCAAAGTCACCCAGACAGTATTCATGGCTAAGATGGGACTAGAACTCGCTGTCTCCTGGTGATTGGCCCAAAGTCACCCAGACATTATTCATGGCTAAGATGAGACTAGAACTCACTGTCTCCTGGTGATTGGCCCAAAGTCACCCAGACAGTGTTTGTCCCTCAATGGAGACTAGAACTCACTGTCTCCGGGTGATTGGCCCAAAGTCACCCAGACAATATTCATGGGTAAGATGGGACTAGAACTCACTGTCTCCTGGTGATTGGCCTAAAGTCACCCAGACAGTATTCATGGCTAAGATGAGACTAGAACTCACTGTCTCCTGGTGATTGGCCCAAAGTCACCCAGACAGTGTTTGTCCCTCAATGGAGACTAGAACTCACTGTCTCCTGGTGATTGGCCCAAAGTCACCCAGACAGTATTCATGGCTAAGATGGGACTAGAACTCACTGTCTCCTGGTGATTGGCCTAAAGTCACCCAGACAGTATTCATGGCTAAGATGAGACTAGAACTCACTGTCTCCTGGTGATTGGCCCAAAGTCACCCAGACAATATTCATGGCTAAGATGGGACTAGAACTCACTGTCTCCTGGTGATTGGCCCAAAGTCACCCAGACAGTGTTTGTCTCTCAGTTGAGACTAGAACTCACTGTCTCCTGGTGATTGGCCCAAAGTCACCCAGACAGTATTCATGGCTAAGATGAGACTAGAACTCACTGCCTCCTGGTGATTGGCCCAAAGTCACCCAGACAGTATTCATGGTTAAGATGGGACTAGAACTCACTGTCTCCTGGCGATTGGCCCCAAATCAGCCAGCTGGTTTTAGTGCCTAAGATGAGACTAGAAGGGGGCAAAGGAACCTTTTGGGAACCAAGAATCCACTCCCTGCAAATTTCTAATTTTCGGGGCATCTCTCCTTCTAGGGCTATGAAGAGGCCTCGTTGTGGCGTCCCGGATAAATTTGGAGCGGAAATTAAAGCCAACGTGCGGCGCAGGCGCTACGCGATCCAAGGTTTCAAGTGGCAGCAAATGGATCTTAGTTTCTGGTAAGATGCAAGCTGTTGTCATGTTTGTTAAATTCTTTGTAAAGGGCCAGGAAAGAAAGAAATTAGGAAACAGGGTGGAGAACGCGAGTTAATTGAAATCTCATCGCTCTGCAAACTTTAGATCCTTCCTGTTTTAAATACCAGTGACCTTTTGGCACAACATGAGGACTAGAAGCCTTACGAAAGAAAACAATCAGTGTTTCTCAATCTTGGTGACTTTAAGATGGGTGGACTTCCACTCCCAAAATTCCCCAGCCAGCAAGGCTAGCTGGGGAATTCTGGGAGTTGAAGTCCACCCATCTTAAAGTTGCCGAGGTTGGACTTCCTGGCTGGAGAATTCTGGGAGTTGAAGTCCACCCATCTTAAAGTTGCCGAGGTTGGACTTCCTGGCTGAGGAATTCTGGGAGTTGAAGTCCACCCATCTTAAAGTTGCCTAGATTGGACTTCCAGGCTGGGGAATTCTGGGAATTGAAGTCCACCCATCTTAAAATTGCTTAGATTGGACTTCTGGGAGAATTCTGGGAGTTGAATTCCACCCACTTAAAGTTGCCTAGATTGGACTTCCTAGCAGGGGAATTCTGGGAGTTGAAGTCCACCCATCTTAAAGTTGCCGAGGTTGGACTTCCTGGCTGGAGAATTCTGGGAGTTGAAGTCCACCCATCTTAAAGTTGCCGAGGTTGGACTTCCTGGCTGAGGAATTCTGGGAGTTGAAGTCCACCCATCTTAAAGTTGCCTAGATTGGACTTCCAGGCTGGGGAATTCTGGGAATTGAAGTCCACCCATCTTAAAATTGCTTAGATTGGACTTCTGGGAGAATTCTGGGAGTTGAATTCCACCCACTTAAAGTTGCCTAGATTGGACTTCCTAGCAGGGGAATTCTGGGAGTTGAAGTCCACCCATCTTAAAGTTGCCTAGATTGGACTTCCAGGCTGGGGAATTGTGGGAATTGAAGTCCACCCATCTTAAAGTTGCTTAGATTGGACTTCCTGGCTGGGGAATTCTGGGAGTTGAAGTCCACCCATCTTAAAGTTGCCTAGATTGGACTTCCAGGCTGGGGAATTGTGGGAGTTGAAGTCCACCCATCTTAAAGTTGCTTAGATTGGACTTCTGGGAGAATTCTGGGAGTTGAATTCCACCCACTTAAAGTTGCCTAGATTGGACTTCCTAGCAGGGGAATTCTGGGAGTGGAAGTCGACCCATCTTAAAGTTGCCTAGATTGGACTTCCAGGCTGAGGAATTCTGGGAGTTGAAGTCCACCCATCTTAAAGTTGCCTAGGTTGGACTTCCTGGCTGGGGAATTCTGGGAGTGGAAGTCCACCCATCTTAAAGTTGCCGAGGTTGGACTTCCAGGCTGAGGAATTCTGGGAGTTGAAGTCCATCCATCTTAAAGTTGCCGAGGTTGGACTTCCAGGCTGGGGAATTCTGGGAATTGAAGTCCACCCATCTTAAAGTTGCCTAGGTTGACTTCCAGGCTGAGGAATTCTGGGAGTGGAAGTCCACCCACTTAAAGTTGCCTAGGTTGGACTTCCTGGCTGGGGAATTCTGGGAATTGAAGTCCACCCATCTTAAAGTTGCCTAGATTGGACTTCCAGGCTGGGGAATTGTGGGAATTGAAGTCCACCCATCTTAAGGTTGCTTAGATTGGACTTCCAGGCTGGGGAATTCTGGGAATTGAAGTCCACCCATCTTAAAGTTGCCTAGATTGGACTTCCAGGCTGGGGAATTCTGGGAGTTGAAGTCCACCCATCTTAAAGCTGCCTAGATTGGACTTCCTGGCTGGGGAATTCTGGGAGTGGAAGTCCACCCATCTTAAAGTTGCCGAGGTTGGACTTCCAGGCTGAGGAATTCTGGGAGTTGAAGTCCACCCATCTTAAAGTTGCCGAGGTTGGACTTCCTGGCTGGGGAATTCTGGGAGTGAAAGTCGACCCATCTTAAAGTTGCCTAGGTTGGACTTCCTGGCTGGAGAATTCTGGGAGTGGAAGTCCACCCATCTTAAAGTTGCCTAGGTTGGACTTCCTGGCTGGAGAATTCTGGGAGTGGAAGTCCACCCATCTTAAAGTTGCCTAGTTTGGACTTCCTGGCTGAGGAATTCTGGGAGTTGAAGTCCACCCATCTTAAAGTTGCCTAGGTTGACTTCCTGTCTGGGGAATTCTGGGAATTGAAGTCCACCCATCTTAAAGTTGCCTAGATTGGACTTCCTGGCTGGGGAATTCTGGGAGTTGAAGTCCAACCATCTTAAGGTTGCCTAGATTGGACTTCATGGCTGGGGAATTCTGGGAGTTGAAGTCCACCCATCTTAAAGTTGCCTAGATTGGACTTCCAGGCTGGGGAATTGTGGGAATTGAAGTCCACCCATCTTAAGATTGCTTAGATTGGACTTCCTGTCTGGGGAATTCTGGGAATTGAAGTCCACCCATCTTAAAGTTGCCTAGATTGGACTTCCTGGCTGGGGAATTCTGGGAGTTGAAGTCCACCCATCTTAAGGTTGCCTAGATTGGACTTCATGGCTGGGGAATTCTGGGAGTTGAAGTCCACCCATCTTAAAGTTGCCTAGTTTGGACTTCCAGGCTGGGGAATTCTGGGAATTGAAGTCCATCCATCTTAAGGTTGCTTAGATTGGACTTCCAGGCTGGGGAATTCTGGGAGTGGAAGTCCACCCACTTAAAGTTGCCTAGGTTGGACTTCCTGGCTGGGGAATTCTGGGAGTGGAAGTCCACCCATCTTAAAGCTGCCTAGATTGGACTTCCAGGCTGGGGAGTTCTGGGAATGGAAGTCCACCCATCTTAAAGTTGCCTAGTTTGGACTTCCTGGCTGGGGAATTCTGGGAGTTGAAGTCCACCCATCTTAAAGTAAAACAACGCGCTAGATCTTACTGTTAAAAGTCCAGATTCTCAGATTCCCTGAAAGATTTCCTGTATCTTCCTCATTAACTTCTGATGATGTTAAAAGCGACAGTCAAAAGTATCTAAATAAGATGGAGTATTGATTAATAAAGCCGAGAGTAGAGGGAGGCCTTGATTTAACATGGAGAGAAGTAAAAAATTGTGGAGTCGAGAGAAAAAAGTGAGCGGGTTAATCTAGCCAACACATCACAGCAGTTTGCTAACCTGAAGTCCTTCGGCTGTGGTGCAGCCACAACCTTAGAAGCATGGATTTCTGCCTTGAGCAGGGGGTTAGACTAGAGGATCTCTAAAACCCCTTTCTTTCTGTGAATTTATGGGGTGCTAGTTGACATCTCTGGCAGCTGAATTCGTGAGACACCTAGATAACATTCAGGATGAACCGGTATTCGTGTATTCATGCGTGCAAGCAGTGCGTGTAAGCAAAGCGCACGCGCGGAAGCCGCACACACTCATGGAGCCTGCACATGTGCTCACCAGTTTCGGTGCACGGAGAACCGGTGGTAAAATTATGTGAAACCCACCTCTGGTCTTTCCGTTAAGGACAACAAAACGGTGTTGCGGGAAGCAAATCCAGTTTGTAGATCCTGGTTAGAAATGTAGGACCGTAAGACTCTAGAACCTCATATATTTTTCGCCTCTATTGTAGCATCCAGAACTATACCCCCAAGGTCGGCGAACAGGCCACCTTTGCTGCGATCCGACGGGCCTTCCGCGTCTGGCAATCGGTGACGCCGCTGCGTTTCCGCGAGGTGCCTTACTCGTCCGTGCGGGAGGGCCGCGAAACGCAGGCGGACATCATGATCTTCTTCGCCGATGGCTTCCATGGGGATAGCACCCCGTTCGATGGTGAAGGCGGCTTCTTGGCCCATGCCTACTTCCCGGGGCCCCACATCGGTGGCGACACTCACTTTGACGCGGCCGAGCCCTGGACCTCTCGCAACGATGACCTCAGCGGTGAGAGGCTGGGATTATGGGACAACTTTTGATGGAGGGGGGGGATGGAGACAGTGATCCTGGGAGGAACCGGGAAGCCAGACAGATTGTCCAAGTGACTCACAGATGGTGATCCATCCGTGGTTAATCCCATCTGCGCTACTCACTCGCTCGGGACCCGGCAGAACGTGACTTCTCTTTTCCACTTCTCTAGACTTCCTCGATTGCATTCTTAGTTCCCCTTCGGCCTCCCCTGTTGTGAAAACTCTTTGGGGGCAGAAATGGGGATGCCCGTAGAAGAGGCACCCTCTGTTCTTCCTGTCCCGGCAAAAACCCCTTTTATTAATTTACTGTAAATTCTGCTCATTTATACCCGTTAAAGTCTTTCAAAGGAAGACCTTATCTGGCTTGGAGAGCTGCCAGGCCGATATCTGCAAAACTTGGCAAGGAGTCTTGGAGAGTCATGAACCAATTAGCAAACTAATGGTCTCCTGCAAACTCCACTCCCCTTTCGCTCCTCTTTTATTTCCTCTGGGAGGGGCCATTCACTGTCCATCTATGGCCTTAATCCCAAATCAACCCTAGTTCCTTAGCTGTTCCCTTCTCCTGGCAGCTCTGTGCATGCGCACACTGGGAACAGGCTCTAGCTGTTCTGCCCCCTTATCTCCAACTCCGAAGGCAGCTGATAACTGTCGGATGGCCCTGGCCCCATCTCTGCCTCTGATGCAGAGACCTCATCAGAGCCTTCCCCAGACTCCAGGACTCGCCCAGGTTCCTCCCCAACCTCCTCACTGTCTGAATTTGCCGCTAGTGGGCCACAACATTTAGATGGCTCTATTCATAAGCAAAGCAAATACTGCCGGCAGAAGTCCATTCAAGGCAGGATGTTTTGAAAACCCCTGTTGGAAAGGAAAATCCATCCAAAAATCCATCAATCTGCTGCCAGTTCTGCTGGCTGCTGGCGGACCACAACACCAACCTCCACGTCCCTGAGCTACGTAATCCTTATTTTTGCTGTGAAGCAATCTCTCTCTTCTGCGGTTCCTCTCTTTTCCACAGTCAAGGGAAGTTGCAACAGCTGAAGGATGAGGTAGGGATTTTCAACAGCATCCTTGGGGCCCCCAATTCATTTCCTGCCCTCTGCCTTTCAGGAAATGACATCTTCCTGGTCGCCGTCCATGAGTTGGGTCACGCACTAGGGTTGGAGCACTCGAACGACCCTTCCGCCATCATGGCTCCTTTCTACCAGTGGATGGACACGGAGAACTTCGAGCTGCCAGAAGATGACCGGCGGGGGATACAACAGCTCTATGGTATAACAGAATAACTGAGTAGGGAAGGACCTTGGAGGTCTTATACTCTAGCCCTTTGCTCAGGCAGGAAACCCTAAACCCGTGATGGCAAACTTATGGCATGTGTGCCCCTCTATGCGGGTACGCAAACTGTCGCCCCAGCTCATCGCCATGCATGCGCACGTGCCTCCCGCCAGCTAGCTGATTTTCAGGTCTCTGCTGAACATGCGGTGGGCGGGCGGGCCACGAGGGCATGCACGGGATGGGCCCCCATGCAACCCCGTGTTTGTTCCCAGGAGGCTTCTGGGAGGCCTGCTAGGCCCCAAATGGCACAGAAGGAGCGGGCTGCATGCACAGGGGGAGCGCTGGGGGAGGGATGTCGCACGTGCATTGCATTATGGGTGTGTGCCATCCAGGGGTGGGCGGGGCCAGCCAGAGGTGGGATTTGGAGGTTCTCTGAACCAGCCATGAGGTTAGCTACGGGTGCGAACTCCTAGCAGCCCACCCCTATATGTTATCCGTTGACCAGGTGTGAATAAAAAAAAGAGCCGAGGTGGCGCAGTGGTTAAATGCAGCACTGCAGGCTACTTCAGCTGACTGCAGTTCTGCAGTTCAGCTGTTCAAATCTCACCGGCTCAAGGTTGACTCAGCCTTCCATCCTTCCGAGGTGGGTGAAATGAGGACCCGGATTGTTGTTAGGGGCGATATGCTGACTCTGTAAACCGCTGAGAGAGGGCTGAAAGCCCTGTGAAGCGGTATATAAGTCTAACTGCTATTGCTATTGCTACTAAAAAGATCACCCAGTTGGTGGGGAATAGATTCATACGCAGGTAACCATCGTGATATTCTTTTGGAGAGAAGCAGTGCTCTATAGAGTTTAGGATTTAAAAAAAAGAAAAAGAAACCAGGGGTATGAAATCAGAAAAAAGAAAAAGGAAATAACCCTGAAATTTGCTTGCCACCGAACCTTCACTATTCTGTTTCCCCGAAAATAAGACCTCCCCGGATAATAAGCCCGATCAAGGTTTTGAGCGCATACGCTAAAATAAGCCCTCCCGTAAAGTATTTAAAAGCATGCGCAGTCAGTCCCTCCCATTTCCTGGGGGGAAACATGCCCGCCCCGCATGCACCTGCCATCCACGCGGAATGGCCTCGCGAAGGCCGCTCTCGCAAACCCTAGCTACCTAACTCTTAGTAAAAAGAACGGCAGGCCCAGAGATGCTAGGGCTGGCAAGAGTGTGCCAGAAACAGAGACAGAACTTCTGGTTCTCTCTTGATCAGCTGATCCACGGGTCAAGGGCTGAGGTTAAGGGACCTCTTGCACACCTCAAAAATAATAAGACTTCCCTCCCCAGAAAATAAGGCCAAGCACTTACTTCGGGGGTCAAAATAAAATAAGAAACATGGTAGATCCTCTGTGAATTTTTCTCTCTTCTTCTTCAAACAACATTTCAAACATAGCTTTTTGTTCTTGGTCAATTCAAGAACGTCCAGAAGCGACCTCTATTACTCCTTAATAGAGGTCGCTTTGACCATTCTTAGTTGTGGTTCCTCAACTTCTAGAGAAGTGTTCTTTTTTTTTTTTTTATTTTATTATTTGTATGCCGCCCTTCTCCGGGAGGACTCAGGGCGGCGAACAATTCAAGGGGGAAAAAAGGGGGAACATAAAAAGACAAAATACAAATAATAAAAGTAGACAACAGTCGCATAACCATACATGTCGAGAGGGGAGGGAACTCATCACCCCCAGGCCTGCCGGCAAAGTCAGGTTTTGACGGCTTTTCGGAAGGCCTGGAGAGAGGTGAGGGTCCGAATCCCTGCGGGGAGCTCATTCCAGAGGGCTGGAGCTGCCACAGAGAAGGCCCTCCCCCGGGTAATAGCCAGGTGGCATTGGCTGGTAGATGGCACCCGGAGGAGTCCAACCCTGTGAGATCTAATGGGTCTGTGGGAGGTAATTGGCAGCAGGCGGTCTCTCAAGTACCCAGATCCAATACCATGAAGGGCTTTATAAGTTACGACTAGCACCTTGAAGCGTATCCGGAGACTGATCGGTAACCAGTGCAGCTCGCGGAGGATAGGTGTAACGTGGGTGTCACTCCAGAACCAGGGGTGGTATTCACTTACTTTCCCTACCGGTTTGCAAATGTGCGCGTGCGCGGCCTCACATTCACACCACCTTCCATGCATGTGCTTTGCTCGCGCGTGTGGCTTGCACACATGTGCGCGACTTGAAAACGTGCCTACATAGGATGGCATAGAACCGGAACGGATGGGCGATTTCCACTACCGGTTCGAGTGAACCAGTATGAACCGGTACGAACTGGCTGAATACCACCTCTGTCCAGAACCCATCCTGAGTTGGGTTCAACTCCCATTGTCCTCAGCTGGTGGTTGTGGAGATAGGAGATTGTCCCTGGGGAGGAAAACCAGTTAGAGAAGCTTCTTTCCCCCCCCATCAGCCATCTTAGATTTTGGAATTCAGGTGACGCTTCAGACCAACTCTTTTCCTTACATTCTCTTCAGGATCGGAAGGTGGCCATCCCACCAAACCTCCCCCCATCCCTCGGACGACTCCCAAACCCAGAAATCCTCACAGGCCCCCCAAGAACCCGACATATGGCCCCAACATCTGCGACGGACGGTTTGACACCATTGCGGTACTCCGGGGCGAGATGTTTGTTTTCAAGGTGAGAGATTTGGCATCGTAGAACAGAGAGGAAGGCTGCCGGGTGGTTGGGAGGTGCATGTTTTGGATTTGGAACCAATTCCATCATTCTGCATGGGGCAGAATTCTACAACCTGAATCCCGAGTTTGAAATATATATATATTGCCAGAAACCCAACCCACATTTCAGGGGTGGGTTTCTCTCCCCGTTCCAACCGGTTCGGTTGGAACAGGGCCGGCAGCGTCCTCGTGCACGCGCGCGCTGCACGCATGTGTACTAGCGTCTGCGCGATGCTCCAGCTGCTCCTGGAGGATCGCACAGGCGCTGTATGCGTCTTGCGCATGCGTGGAAGCGCAGAACTCATCAAAACCGGGTAAGGAGCGTGGGCGGGCGGGCATGCCCTTCGCCGTGCCCGGAAGTTACTTACTTCCGGGTTCGCCGACCAACCGGTTCGCAGGGACCGCCGAGAACCGGTTGAAACCCATCCCTGCCACATTTCCATGAAATTAACCACTGATGAGTTTCTGAGTACAGTTGTGGTCCTCACAGACAGTGAGGAGGTGGGGTGGAACATGGACCAGTCCTGGAGTCTGGGGAAGACTCTGGGGAGGGCTCTGCATTGGAGGCAGAAATGGGGCCAGGGCTGTCTGACAGTTATCAGCTGCCTTTGGAGTTGGAGATCAGTGAGGCAGAAGAACAACTGGAGCCTGTTCCCAGTGTGCGCATACGCAGAGCTGCCAGGAGAAGGGAACAGCTAAGGAACTAGGGTTGACTTGGGATTAAGGCCATAGATGGACAGTGAATGGCCTCTCCCAGAGGAAATAAAAGAGGAGCAAAAGGGGAGTGGAGTTTGCAGGAGACCATTAGTTTGCTAATTGGCTCATGACTCTCCAAGACTCCTTGCCACGTTTTGCAGATCTCGGCCTGGTAGCCAGGGCCCCATCAGTTGCCTTTGGAGTTGGAGATCAGTGAGGCAGAAGAACAACTGGAGCCTGTTCCCAGTGTGCGCATACGCAGAGCTGTCAGGAGAAGGGAACAGCTAAGGAACATGGGTTGACTCAGCAGTAAAGGCAGAGGTGGACGGTGAATGGCCCCTCCCATAGGGAATGAAGAGGAGAGAAGGGGAGAGGAGTTTGCAGGAGACAGTTAAGGGGAAGATCTGTTCCTGACTTCTTGCCAAGGAATTGCTGCCACAGCATGGCGTTTGGAAGATATCGGCCCGGCAGCTCTCCGAGCCTGATAATGGTCTTTAGTTGTGAAATCTCATGAAAGACAGTTGGCCGGGACTTTGCTGGAGAGGAATTCCCTTTAACCTAATTAAGAGAGGTTTTATCAGGACGAGGAGTCTGCTTCATGATCTTGGGAAGCCTAAGTCAGAACAAATACCCCATTAGAAAAGATTGCTTTCAACTTCATCTGGATTTCAGGTAGATTAATGATCATAATTGAACCTGGAATGATGGTCCTTTGTTACGTGTTACCACCAAGCACCTAATCCCTAATTTATGCTGTCTCTATTTAATGGTTTTTATCAGGGGTGCGTTCCGGATTCTTTTATTGCTGCTTTGCTTTGAGACGCACTTTGGGTGCGCGGGTTCTTCACGCGCGCCCTTGATGCGCGCTCTGCGTGCATGCGCAGTAGTGGAAAAATTGCTTCTGTGCAAGTAAAACAAAGCAAGATAGAATCAGTTTGAAGGCATTGGTGGCCAAGTTACTACCTACTCGAAAAGAGACGTACTCCGGTACGTACCAGACCGTACCGGTACATTCCGGAGCGTACCGGTACATACCGGTAAGATAGAATCAGTTTGAAGGCATTGGTGGCCAAGTTACTATCTACTCGAAAAGAGACGTACTCCGGTACGTAACAGACCGTACCGGTACATTCCGGAGCGTACCAGTACATACCGGAATGTACCGGTTCGAACCACCTCTGGTTTTTATACATGAAGATGCCTAGATTTGAATTTCCCACGGAAATGATCCCTGCGGATGTCTCTTTTCTTTCGCGTCACTTGACTGATGGAAATGAAAATTTCACATTTTCCCAGGATAAATGGTTTTGGCGAGTACGTAACAACCGTGTGATCGACGGATATCCCCTCCCCATCGGTCAGTTCTGGGTCGGTCTTCCTGCCTCAATCAACACGGCCTACGAGAGGAAAGATGGGAAATTTGTCTTTTTCAAAGGTTAGTGTTTTGGGTCTAAAGGGTTCGACTTTTGACCAAGAGGAGCCAGGAGGATTACAGAGCGTTAAAGCACAAATTTAAATTGCTTTCTCTACATCAGCGGGTAGCAAGGTGTGGTCCATGAGAAAATGTTGGTGGCCTGCAGAAAAAATCTTGGCATTTTTTATAATGCGCTAAATCTGGGATCCTCGAACTACGGCTCCTAAACCGGATATGGCCTGCCGAAACAATTACTTCCCGCTCGCTGATGGGATGGGGTCCTTCAGGCATTTAGCTCGGCTGCCTGTTTAGTAGCTGAAGAGCTTCCCTCCCTCCCTCCCTGGGAGTCCAGGTGCTTCAGTGAGCGGTGTGCGAAACTTCGGTTGGGCTCCTCAAAAGACAGAGTTTGTAGGAGGCCGATCTAGTGGCCAAGCTGGTTACAAGACAGTCATTCTTGGCTGTGTTTTGAGCTTCCCAGCAAACCTAAGATTGATCCTGGGCGTTTCCCTACGCTAATAGGCAGCCAAGCTAAGTGCCTGAAGGACCCCCATCCCGTCACTAATTCATATTAGTGATCCACCGGATTTTAAATTACAAATTGAGTGTCCGAAAGGTTGGTGAGTCCTGTCCTACACGGTTTTTGCAAACCAAGCCTAAAATGTGAATTTTAGTGTAACTGCCCATCTGCTTTTTAAAAAACCTCCAGTGATGGAACACCCACATTTTCTAAAGGCAAGCTGTCCCACTGGTTAATTGTCCTCATTGCCAAGAAGTTTCTCCTTAATTCAAGATTGCTTCTCTCTTTGATTCGTTTCCATCCGTTGCTTCTTGTCTTGCCTTCCGGTGCTTTGGTGAACAGGTTGACACCCCCCCCCTCCTCCTCGGGGCAGCCCCTCAAATACCAGAATGCTGCTATCGTGTCAACCCTATACCTTCTTTTCACTAGGGAAGCCCAACATCTTCGAATGCTTCTCAAAAAAAGACCAGAGATACCATATTTTTCAGAGTATAAGACGCACCGGAGTATAAGACGCACCAAGGTTTTGAAGAGGCAAATTTTCCGCGAAAATGGGCCCTTTTCCCCCAAAAAAGGGCATGAATAGCCTTTAGGAGGCTTATAGAGCAGTGTTTCTCAACCTTGGCGACTTTAAGTCCTGTGGACTTCAACTCCCAGAACCCCCCAGCCAGCAGAGCTGGCTGGGGAATTCTGGGAGTTGAAGTCCACAGGACTTAAAGTCGCTAAGGTCGAGAAACACTGTTATAGAGTGTTCCTTGGGGGGGGATCAAAAACGAGCAAGAAACGGGCATTTATAGCCTTTAGGAGGCTTTTAGAGTGCTCCTCGGGGCTGGGGGGCCAAAATTGAGCAAAAAGCAGCCCATTTTTTGCTCATTTCTGCCCTCCCCAGCCCCCAGGAGCTCTCTCCTAAAGGCTATGCGCGGTCATTTTGGTGAAGGGGGCAGGATTTCAAGAGGTGAAAAATGCTGTATTCAGTGTATAAGACGCACCCAGATTTATAGCCTCTTTTTTGAGGGGAAAAAGGTGCGTCTTATACTCCGAAAGATACGGTACTTAGCGTGGCTGGTTGACCGTCTTCTCCTTGCAGGAGACAAACATTGGGTTTTCAACGAAGCCAACTTGGAGCCGGGATACCCGAAACATATCAAGGAGTTAGGAAGGAGGCTCCCCACAGATCGGATCGACGCTGCCCTTTTCTGGATGCCGAGTGGGAAAACGTACTTTTTCCGAGGAAACAAGTGAGTTGCTCAAATATTCCTCATCTTTGCTTCTGTTTAGCTGGATCAGGGATTGTCCCAGTGTGTTAATGCGGGTTGTCCTTGATTTAGAAACGGACTTTAGACTTAGAATTTCTGTGACTCAGCGAGATGGTTGTACAGCGAGACAGTTTGCTCCATTTTACGACCTTTCTTGCCACCGTTGTTAAAGGGAATCATTGCCATTGTTAGCTGTTGAATGAAGCTAGAATCTTAAAAAAAACATCTTTGGGATAAATGAATCTACCTTCCTCATTTGACTTTGTGTTGTGGCTTGCCAGAGAAGCTGGCAGCAGATTTGGACAGTGAGGAGAGGAGGTTGGGGAGGAACATGGCCACTCCTGGAGTCTGGGAAAGGCTCTGATGAGGGCTCTGCATTGAAAGGAGAGATGGGGCTAGAGTGGTATGCCAGTTATCAGCTGCCTTCGGAGTCAGACATCAGTGAGGCAGATGAACAATTGGAGCCTGTTCCCGCTGTGCATATGGACAGAGTTGCCAGGAGAAGGGAACAGCTAAGGAACAAGGGTTGACTTGGGAGTAACGCCGCAGGTGGACGGTGAATGGCCCCTCCCATAGGGAATAAAAAAGAAAGGAAAGGGGAGTGGAGTTTGCAGGAGACAATTTAGTTCATTTCTGCATTCTTGCCAAGTATTGGGGCGTCTGAAAGATATCGGCCTGGCCACTCTCCAAGCCTGATAAAGGTCAGTAATTGTGAACTATCTTGAAAGACTGTGGGAGAGGAAAGACCTTGCTGGAGAGGAATTCACTGTAAATTAAATAAAAGGGATTTATTGGGACGAGGACTTGGCTTCGTGTTACTGGGGGAGCCTAGGTCAGAACACTTTGTGTGTCAGAAGGTCGCAACAGATTTAGCAATTGACATTGCAGCCTTCCTGAAAGTTTTGATGAAGCAGTACCTAGTTCCCATCATAGACTTGTAAGAGTTGGATGGGACCCTCGAGATCTTTTAGTCCAACCCACTCCTTAAATCGGCCTCTTTTTCGGTGAATGGATCTCAACCAGTGGTGGGATTCACATAGGTTTACCACCGTTTCGCAAATGTGAGCGTGTTCCCCTTCCACGCATACGTGTGGCCTTCCACGCAGGCGCTTTGCTCACATGCGTGGTGTGCACGCATATGTGTAGCGTCGAAAATGGGGCTAGATAGGATGTTTTGGAGCCAAGGTGGGTGGGCAGGCCCACCCGCAGGTCGCCGCAACCAGTTCGGGTGAACCGATCCGAACCGGCTGAATACCACTTATGATCTCAACATTCTGTCAACTCTCCATGTTGACCGTCAGCGGAGCCGGATCTCAGATTACAGTAGCTGGTTTGAGATTGTCCGAAAGGTTGGTGAGTCCTGTCCTACACGGTTTTTGCAAACCAAGCCTAAAATGTGAATTAAGTAGCTGGTTTGAGGTATATCTATTGGTTAACGTGATTTATGACACAGACTGAGGGGAGGAAAGGAATAGGGGCAACGTTCAGAACCAGATAAACGAAGCAAAGAAATGGCTGCGGATAAATCTTGCCTAGTGAATAATGCCTCATGAAGCTGTTAATAAATCACTGGTTTTTGTATCAAAACATTGGCTCGATCGTTAGGAAACTTTACACGCTCTCTTTTCGCAACGCAGGTATTATCGCTTCAATGAGGAGACCCGATCCGTCGACGCGGATTACCCTAAGAACATTGATGTTTGGGGGGGAATTCCCGACTCACCCCGAGGCGCATTTATGGGCAGTGACGAAGGTAAGATGGAGAAAAGAAAGAATGTGGAGAAAATTAAGATCCCTTCGCAAGAGCGCTCAAAAAGAAACTTGTTTTTCTACCATCGAAAGCGTTCCCACTATCTACTTTTTTTTTTTTTTTTGCAAAGTGGCCCCCTACTGTTGAAAGCAAAAAAACTCCCATCCGCCATGTTGGGAGGATGATAAGAACATGTCACAAAGCTGCTTTTTCCAAAGGCAACTGGACTTTCTTTCTCCTTGAAAATGTTTCGCTTCTCATCCAAGATACTTCTGACTGAATGGTGGAGGGTAGAAGGATTTATATTCCTTGAAATCATCTGATCATTAGTACTCTCTCTGAGAGTCGCTGAAGCCACTTGGAGGTGTATCCGTGCCCTCAGGGTTACCTGAATAGTGCAAACAGGTATAGAACTATTCAGGTGACCCTGAGGGCACTTATTGTGGCCCACTAGCGGAGCTGGCAGCAGATTTGGACAATGGGGACGTTGGGGGGGACATGGGCTGGTCCTGGAGTCAGGGGAAGGCTCTGATGAGGGCTCTATGTCGGAGGAAGAGAGGGGGCCAGGGCCGTCCAACAGTTATCATCTGCCTTCAGAGTCAGACATCAGTGAGGCAGAGGAACAGCTGGAGCCTGTTCCCAGTATGCGCATGCGCAGAGTTGCCAGACGGAGGGAACAGCTAAAGAACAGGGGTCGACTTGGGAGTAAGGCCAAATGATGAATGGCTCCACCCAGAGGAAATAAAAGAGGAGCGAAAGGGGAGTGGAGTTTGCTGGAGACAGTTCGCTTAATTGGTTAGTGACTCTCGGAGACTGCTTGCCAAGTTCTGCCGATATCGGCCTGTCAGCTCTCCAAGCCAGATAAGGTCTGCGACCGTAAATCCTCCTTTGAAAGACTTTAACGGCTGTGAATGAGCGGAATTCACTGTAAATTAATAAAAGGGTTTTTTACCGGGATGAAGAGTTTGTTTCATGCTCTTGGGAAGCCTGTCAGAACAGCAGCGATACACCTCCAAGCAGCCTCAACGACTCTCAGAAAAAAGTGCTAGCGGCCATTCAGTCAGAAACGAAGAAGCCTATGGCAACTCAGGAGCAGGTCAGGGATGCTTTGCAAGTTGACAATAAATGTGGCAAGTTGTTCCACTGTCTTAACAGCTCGTATTATTGGGAAACTCTAACCTTTAGCCTCGGCTTCCCGCTTCATAGTTTGAATTCACCGCTTCCAGTTCATTTCGGCTTTCAAGCCATGGTTTCTAACTGGTGTAATGGGTCAGGGGAAGAAGGCCCCCTTCAGAAATGAGCAGAACCCAGAGGAAAATCGAAATGGATTTAAAATACAATTCAATTGGATTCCGTTTTGCCTTTGAATGGTGGTAAATCAAAGCAACGGCATCGAATGGCTTCCTGTAAATTTGCTTTTTTCTGCGGAGATCAAACGGGCGTTCGCCAAAGATGCTTTTAAGAGCCTCAAACTCATATTTTATTCCTCTACGGTTCATATTTACCGATCAGGAGACGCAGATGAGTAGCTAACAATCATTTCCACCCTGACGAAAAATGTCTAGCGTCTGTTAATGCGTCTTCCTAAAATGATTCACCGATCTCTTGTTAGTAATGATTATTCATACAATGGACGGATTGAGGTTTATCTTAATCATTTTCCTTATTGGGAAGAAGGGGTCCTTCTTTCTCATCCAAATTTGGAAGTCCTGCTTAAGTAGGATCAGAATTGCTTAACATATGCATTCAAACGATGCATTCTTCCTTTTTTGTCCAGCCAAAATATATCCCGGGCCGATTTCATCCATGAGATGCAAATGAGGTGTCCAGATTTATTTCGAGCGCTCAGAATAACTGATAGGAATGAAGCAGGGTGATTTTTTAAGTTTAATTGAATTCATCATAATCTTTTAACAACCCCCTAATCCATTGACGGCGAACCTTTTTTGGCTCGCATGCCAAAAGGGTGGGGAGCGCAGCGGGGGTCACGCGTGGGTGTGCCACACCCATAATGCAATGCGCGACCCCCAGCACACATACATGCATGTGTGCATGACCAGTGCTCCCTCCCATTTTTTGCATGATTTTTTCGCCCTCCCCAGGCTCCAGAGACTTTATAGGAGCCTGGGGAGGGCAAAAACAGCCCCCCTGCCCCCCCCGGAGGCCCACCGGAAGCTTCAGGAGACCCATTAGATCCCACAGATTAGGCCTCCTCCGGGTTCCATCTACTGGCCAATGTCATCTGGCTACTACCCGGGGGAGGGCCTTCTCTGTGGCAGCTCCGGCCCTTTGGAACGAGCTCCCCGCAGAGATTCGGACCCTCACCTCTCTCCAGGCCTTCCGAAAAGCCGTTAAAACCTGGCTGTGTCGGCAGGCCTGGGGTCGATGAGTTCCCTTCCCCTCTCGAATTGTGTGGCTAAAAATTCCCTTGTATTTTTTGTTGTAGTTCTTTGTGTTTCCCTTCCCCTCCCTTGGGTTTGTGCGCCGCCCTGAGTCCCGCCGGGAATAGGGCGGCATATAAATAAAATGAACCTTGAACCTTCCCTGAAGCCTCCGGAGCGCAAAAACCTGGCCATATGGGCAAACCGAAAGTTCAGGAATGGACTTCCGGTTTGCTCGTAGGGCCGCTTTTAGTCCTCCGGAGCCTTCAGGGACCTTGAGGAGGCTTCCCTGAAGGCTCCGGAGGATGAAAAACCACCCTACGAGCAAACGATCCTATGAGCAAACTGGAAGTCACCGTTCCTGAACTTCCGGTTTGCCCATATGGCCGGGTTTTTGCGCTCCGGAGGCTTCAGGGAAGGTTCAAGTTTCAAGGTTCATTTTATTTATATGCCGCCCTATTCCCGGCTGTTTTTTAGTGCTCCGAAGGCTTCAGAGAAGCTCCTGAAGCCTCCCGAGGGCCTCCGGTGGGGGGGAGGATGTTTTCGCCTTCCCCAGGCTCCTACAAAGCCCCTGGAGTCTGGGGAGAGCAAAAAATGGCCTCAAAAAAAGGCTGAAGTCAGCTGGCCAGCGCACACATGCCTAAATCACTTTTTTTCAGTGTTGTCTTTACTTCAAACAGTCATTAGATGAGAGGTTGTAAGTTGAGGACTACCTGTGTTTGATTCCCACAATTCTTATCACAAATCTGAAATTTAAAGCAGGGATGGGGAACTATGGTCCCTTTATGACTCGTGAACTTCGACTTGTAAAGCCCACAAGTTATAAAAGGGCCACACCATGCCATGTTCAAAATGGTCGTTAGCATTTCTGTTGTGGCCTGTGGGAGTCAGGGCCAGCATCAAGGCAACCTGAGATCTCTTGAGGGGGAAGAGGGAGTGGAGCTGGTAGAGAGAGAGAGACAGAGGCGGAGCCTGGGCCGTCCGTCATCCCTCAGATGGAGAGTCAACAGCCCTCAGGTCTGGAGGTGGCTGATGAGGAAGAGGAGGAACAGCTGGGTCCAGTGCCTGACGCACAGAAGGCAGAGGAGAGGAGGAGGAGAGGAGAGCAGTGGAAATCTATGGGCTGATCCTCGGAACGTAAAAGCCACCGCTGCTAGCGAAGCCCCACCCTAGGTCTGGAGATAAAAGGCAGGGGGCGGAGCTGAATAGATGTGGCAGACAACCACCGTATTTTTCAGAGTATAAGACGCACTGGAGTATAAGACACAGCAAGGTTTTGAAAAGGAAAATTAAAAAAAAAAGTTTTTGCACTCTGCAAACCTCCCAAACATAGCCTGTTTTTCACGAGCAAAAACGAGCAAAAAACGGCCCATTTTCATGAAAACTGGCTCGTTTTTGTCAAAAAAAAGGGCATGGATAGCCTTTAGGAAGCTTATAGAATGCTGCTGGGGGCTGGGAGGGCAAAAAACAGGCTGTTTTTCACTCATTTCTGCCCTCCCCAGCCCGCAGGAGCTCTCTGGAAGCCTCCTAAAGGCTCTGCACAGCTGTTTTGGTGAAGGGGGCGGAGTTTCAGGAGGCAAAAAGTGCTGTATTCAGTGTATGACACGCCCAGATTTTCAGCCTCTTTTTTTGAGGGAAAAAGGTGCTCTGAAAAATACAGTATTCATCTCCCTGCAGAACGGACTTGTTAACGTGCGGTGAGGGAGAAGCTTTTTGCCGGGGCTGCCAGCGCAGGGTTGGTCGTGTTTGGGGAGGGTTGGTCGTGTTTGGGGAGCTGAGTCAGAACAATTTCTCATTTAATGTACTACCACGTTCTTACATTCCCGTGTCTGTTCTTCTTTGTTTCCCCCTCCCTAGCCTTCACCTACTTTTACAAGGGAGACCGTTACTGGAAGTTTAACAATGAGAACCTCAAGGTCGAACCGGGCTACCCCAAGTCGGTATTGCGAGACTGGATGGGATGCGCCACCGATGACCGTCGCGAGGGAGAAGAAGTCATCATCATTGAGGTGGACAATGCTGAGGAAGGCGGGCTGAACGCCGCCGCGGTGGTGATCCCCGTCCTGCTACTCCTCACCATCTGCGCCGTGGGAGTCGCCATTCTGATCTTCAAGCGTTACGGCACGCCCAAACGGTTACTCTATTGCCAGCGGTCTCTGCTGGACAAGGTGTGACCGTCCTTTGGGGATGTTTCAGGAGGACAGGTCTCACCTGCTTTTCCACCCTGTCTACCTGCCTGTCACAATTCGGGTCCGGTCTCTTTGTCGCCACCTTTCGAGTCGTCGTTCTCCTGGCACTCCATTCCTCCCTGCTTCTCCGTTCCATTTTCTGTCGGACATCTTGTCCAGCTCGCCTGCTTGCCAGCCATCAGCCACGTTCTCTCTCTCTCTCTCCAAGAGCTTTTCTTGACGATAATGGTCCTCCTTCTTTCCTTCCTGTCTTCCCCACAGTCCTCTCTTTCCTTCCAATGGCGTTTCTGTTATCCGTTCTCACCTCACTGGCCAAGCGGGTGTGCTGAGCGCACCCCTTAATTAATCCGATGAGGCAGAAAGTTGAGGGAGCCCACTCTACGGGGGTTATGGCCAGGCCAACCTCATGGCTACCCATTTGTTGACCTCGTTAGAGAAAGGACACATCTCCTGACCTTCCCGCTTGCAAAACCGGCGGGCCAAAATCCATACCGCAAACACTGTTCATCCTCCTGACCGTCCCGTGGAATTTCAAATCTAAAAATTGGTCTCTAGGTCTCTCTCTGGCCACCTTGCTGGTCCTTCTTTCCGAGGGCAAACGGTGGAGAACCATCTCGCCGAACCAGTAAACCGCAATGGGTGGGGAAGTTGCAAGTGGTGGCTCGTTGGTGGGTGAAGAGGTGATAAGAGCTCATATCTAGAGACCCATGGATCTAGAAGGGAATCACAGGGGATCTTCTCCTTCCAATTGGGCGAGAGGAAAGGAAGAACCATGGCTGCTGACCGGCGATGGTGTCTACCAATCCAACATAGCAGGGAAGAAAATGGGTGGGCCGCTAGGATTGGAAACGTCAACTTTCCTTGGGGAGGGTGGGGTAGCGAAGAATCATAAAGGGCCTAACTGGTCAGGTGGGAAAGGGGGTGGTGGGGGTTAAGCCGAGCTTTCCTCATGACGTAATGAAGTGGACCATTGGTATCTTGTTCATATTGGAAAATGGGGCATGTTTGAGAGAGAAAGGGAGGGACGGAGGGAGGGACCAAGATTATGTGGGCTATGCAGGAGATGTTTGCCGAGACCAGTTGTCCCATCTGGGTGCCTTCCATTGGTTAAGATCCAGGGTCGTTCAAAAATTCAAGATGGCCACCATCCTTGACCGCCATCTTGATTATTATTTTTGGTTTGGAACCGCTCCCGTGGGCACCACAGATTAGGACTCAATTTTCAAGGCTTGTTGGACCTTTTGGCCAAGAATTTGGGGATGGAGTCCTCCGTTTCCCTGGAGGGCACCTGTCTGGGGATGAGGTTGACCCACCAAATCCAGATGTTGGCAGGGCCGCTTCTGGAAGTGTTAACCTCTCCATCTGACGATATTAACCGGGTGTTTACAGTTGTCCCTTAAAACAGGGACTCCCCAACCTTAAGACTTACAGACTTCAACTCCCAGAATTCCCCAGCCAGCACGGCTGTCTTGAGGGATTCTGGGAGTTGAAGTCCACTGGCATTGTCATCCCCCCCCATTATAGGTGTATATTTATTAATATAGATAAAAGAGCGTACAACACTGTTAGAAAGCAACTCATTTTTGACAAACATAACCAGACACACATTAGACTGAACAAGCATCAGAACCTCTTGAAGGCAGAAGACACAGTTTTGCCCCCTTGGAAAGGAAGGGAATTTCACACTATAAAGCTTGAAATAACGTGGCTTGCTCTTATCAAAGATTTCTTCCAACTTGGGTCTCTTCTTGACCAACTTCCGCTCTTTTTCTTCCGTTTCTTTCTTGAGCCTCTCTTTTTCTTTAGCTGCTTGCAAAACCTCTCTCTGGAAGCGTGCAGCCTTTTCTTTTTTCTTGCTGTTCATGCTTCCCCTGGGCCTGGATCTTTTCCTGCTCTTTCTTCTTCTCCAGTTCTCTCTTAGCAGACAGTTCTTTTTCTCTTTCCAGTTCAGCCTTGAGTTGTTCTGTGATTTTTCCTGCTCTTTCCTGATCGTCCTCTCTTTTCTTCTGCATCAATTCCAGGGGTGGGTTGCTGCCGGTCCCCGACGGCTCTTGTGAACCGGTTGGTCACCGGACTCGGAAGTAAGCCGGCCCTGTATACACGTCCCGGCCGGCCGGTATTTTGTCCCTTCGGTCGCCCCGTTGCTCAGAAAAGCAACTTCGGGAAGGTCCTTTGCTAGCAGGCAGGTTCTAGGACGCCTGCCGCCACCAAAGGACCTTCCCGCAGTTGCTTTTCTGAGCAACTGGGAGACAGAAGGGACAAAAGACCGTCCGTTTTCCCCGTGCACGCCCATTAGCTTGTCCAATGAATCCTCCCCTCCTGTTTCTTCTTCTTCTGTTTGAACAAACCACACGGGGTGCGCTCCCTTGCTTTGACAGCCACCTCGTTTCCAATTTGGGGAGGGGAAGGAGAAATCCATCTTTTCCATCCATATCCATGGATCCCCCCCATTGGAAACGAGGCAGCTGTGAAAGACAAGGGTTTGCACTCTGCGTGGCTGTTCAGACAGCCAAAGAAGAAATAGGAGAGGAGTTCCACACGAGGCTTTTTCAACAGCCAAACTCCCCTCCTGTTCCTCAGGCAGGCCGGATCGGGAGCGCACCCCAGGCTGTGGCTCCTGGGCTCACTGTGCATTGCAGGCAGCGCCCCAACTCCCCCACCGCCACCACCTCCGCGCCGCCTCAGCAGCAGCACCTCCTGCCTGCAGAACTGAGGCGGGGAAGAAGATCGAAAGACGTGGAGCCACAGACTCCCTCCTTTTCCCCGCCCCACAGCTCGCCTCCTTGGGTGGGACCAGGGCGCGCGCAGGGTGAGTGGAGTTTGCGACCAACTTTAAAGTGAATGGGGCTGTTCCTGTGACCAAATGGGACAGAGGACATAAAGGAATGCAAGGGAACATGGATGTAATCTAGTCCAACCCCTTCCCAAGGCAGGAGTCCTTTCTTTTCTTTTGAGAGCTGTCAGTGACAGACATGAGGGAAATGGTGTGTGTATGAATGAGAGAGAGAAAGAAAGTTAGAGAGAGAGAGACAAGAAGGAAGGAAGGAAGGAAGGGAAAGAAAGAAAGAAAATAAGTGGGGGAGAGAGACACAAGGAGGAAGGGAGGGAGAGAGAGGGAAAGAGGCAGAGAACTTACGATCACAATTGAGCCCCAAATTTTGGTTTAAAAATTTTGTCTACTCCCTTTCAAATAGCCAACAAAATATTTCTGGTTTTAATTCCATATCTTGCTTTACTATTGCTTCTAACCACTAACTTCTGAATAGCTACTTGGACCTACTTAAGTACTGAACCTAATCCATATATTCCTGTTTTTTGGAACCGAGAACTAAATTTCAGAAAAAGGAAAGCTGTATTGCTCTGGCACTCTACCTATGACATTCATTCTTGAACTAAGTTCTTGGATGAAAGACTACATCTTTCCTGTTCGTTTACATCTTTCCTGTTTCTCATCCTTCCTGAAGAGACTATACATTGTTGGTTGAAAGCAGAGGTCCTTTCTGTGGTTCCACCACAAAACCGCGTTTGACTAAAGGGCGCTCGACGAAACCGCGTAGCTGACGTCATCACAGCGCGACAACAGCGCGGAGAAAAAAGCACGCTGTAAACGCTAAACCTAAAATTAACCCCTAAACCTAAACCTAACCCCCCTAAACCTAATCCTAAACCTAACCCTAAACCTAACCCTAAACCTAACCCTTACCTTAAGTTGAATCGGCTTGCTTTCAAAGCGCTATTTAAAGCGCCCTTCTTTCTCTGCGCTGGCTTTTGTCGCCCTGTTGATGACGTCAGCGACGCGGTTTCTTCGAGCGCGCTTTAGTCGAGCGCGGTTTTGTCGTGCCACGCCTTTCTGTTACCCGCAGTCCTCAGCTTACAACTACAATTGCGTCCAATATTGTTTTATTTCTTTTGCAGTTAGTATTATTTATTTTTGTACTTATTTTAATCCGATTGTAGTTCATCCATTGGCGTGAAGAATTCAGTGGCGTCGTCTTGGCCACTCCCACCCAGTCACACGACTGCCAAGCCACTCCCACCCAGTCACATGGCCAGCAAACCACTCCCACAAAGCAGGCCACGCCCACAGAGTCGGTTCCAAAACTTTGAAACCCACCACTGATCCATTCCTTACGCCGACGTTCTTCCTCCTCCAGTTGCAGTCCTCTCTGTTCGCGGGCATCTTCGTCTTGCTTCCGCCGGGCCGTTCGAGTTCTTCCTGCTTCTTAACCACCGCCGTTTTCTTAATTTTGCCTTCCGTCATTTTTTTCCTCTTGAACCTTCTAATTGTTCTCTTCAAGTTGAGCCATCTTTTGTTCAAGTCGTTTTTTCTATTCTTTAGCCGGTGGCTCTCTTCTTCCTCGGGAGTGAAGCGGAGGGGAATGTTGTGCCGGAGAAATAATTTTATTGGGCTCTTTTGATTTACAGAGGTAGAAGTCATCGGCATCTGATGTTCTTCTGCCCTGTGCGCGAGAACGTTTTCAAAGGACGCGCAACCTTGCTGGCAGGACATGGAGGAGATGCGAGTCTTTTTTCTTGGCGGAGAGAGAGGGATTTGTTGAGATTTTCATCAACCTTCTGAGAATGAGACATAGAATCTAATGTTGCTCTGGATTCAGTACTTTCTTTAACCAGAAACTCTTTTGCAATAGATAAAAGCTCAGCTGATAAAAGCCCCAACCAACGCTTGAACTCGGCAGAGTCCCAGACGATTCAAGTGAGTTAGGCCTACTGACATTGTCATTCAATGGGGTCCCCGCTATTTTAAGATTTATGGACTCCAACTCCCAGAATTCCCCCAGCCACTATGGCTGCCTGAGGAATTCTGGGAGTTGAAGTCCACTGGCTTTGTCATTTAAAATGGCCCCCAACCTTAGCTATTTTAAGACTTACGGATTCCCAACTCCTAGCGTTGCCCAGCCGGCACGATGGCCTGAGGAATTCTGGGAGTTGAAGTCCACTGGCTTTGTCATTTAAAATGGCCCCCAACCTTAGCTCTTTTAAGACTTATGGACTCCAACTCCCAGAATTCCCCCAGCCACCATGGCTGCCTGAGGAATTCTGGGAGTTGAAGTCCACTGGCTTTGTCATTTAAAATGGCCCCCAACCTTACCTATTTTAAGACTTACGGATTCCCAACTCCCAGCATTGCCCAGCCAGCACGACGGCCTGAAGAATTCTGGGAGTTGAAGTCCACTGGCTTTGTCATTTAAAATGGCCCCCAACCTTAGCTATTTTAAGACTTACGGATTCCCAACTCCCAGACGGCCTGAGGAATTCTGGGAGTTGAAGTCCTCCCATCTTAAAGTGGCCACGATTGGGGGACCCTGATTTAAAATCCATGCGAAAATGAACCATACGTAGCATTTTTTTTTTTTTTTGCAAAATGGGGGGGCAGGAGAGATAAATTGCACCAGAGGACTGCCCCAAACTGCCTTATGATCCTGTGTCTTGATATTTTTTTTAAGTATGTAATTTTAATTATTATATAGAAAATGCATTTTTTTTAAGAAAAAGAAACAAAAATGCAAGGGATTAAAAATAGCACATTCATGGGATGCTGGGATATTAGAATAGGCATAGGAGGTTGAAATCCTGCAGGCCGGGAATTGGGTGCCTTATAACCCCCCTCCCCACTCTTAATTCCTGCTCAGAACATTTTTTTTTAAAATAAGGGCAGGGGGTGGGTGATTTATATAAATATTTTCCAAGGGGTCTCGAAACGGAATTAAACTGTGTTTAACGAACGAATTGTTTCTGGGGGTGGGGTGGGTTTAATATTGTTTATTGTTCTACTTTTTATTATTGTTATTATTATTTTGTTATTAATAATAAACACCCGTTCTTTCAAAGGGATATAAATATATATAAATATATATATATATAAAAATATATGTCAAATGGCAACAGCCGGTAATGTAGGCTGTTTCCATTCTGTTATTCCTTTTTAACGTTAGCAATAATAAATCATTAAAAAAAAAAAAAACATTCCACCACACACCAAAACCATTTCTGGGTGGAGAAATGGACTTGAAAACGCTGGAAGTTTTAAAAGATTTATTTTGCTTTGGCCCTTGCCTAAGTTGTTTAGAAACTTGTTTTGTTACGTTAAAAAAACAACAAACAAAAACTTTTTTTTTGTTATAAAAAAAAAACGCCAAAAATAATTTTCCCCCTTTTACATTTTTTTTTAAAAAAAAAAGAAAAATAATAAATGCTGGATTTCCCCCTCTTTTTTAAAAGTAGTATAAAGTGTGATTTATTATTTTTTTTCCTTCGGAAGGCAAAAAAAATATAGCAGAATTAAAGTCCTCGACTTACACGAGTTCAAAGTTATAACGGCACTGAGGAAAAAGGGACCATTTTTTTTCACACTTATGACCGTCGGTCATGTGATCGAAATTCGGACGCTTGGCATCTGATTCACATTCATGATGGTCACGGGGTCTCGTTGGCGACCTTCTGACAAGCTGGATTCACTTAACAACGGTGTTCCTAACTTAACCACGCCAGCGATTCACTTAACAACCAGCAAGGGCCGTGATTCACCGTGGCCAGAAAGGTCGTAAAAAGGGGCAAGATTCATTAAACACCCGTCTCGCTTAGCGACAGAAATGTTGCGCTCAAATGTTGCGGCCGTAAGTAGAGGACTTCCTATATAAAGCAGTGTTCTGATGGACCTCAAGTCCTGTCCAGAATGTGGCTCCTTCTTATTGGTCTATAACAGGGATGGCTACATTTTTTGTCCTTAATGCAATGCGCGTGTGTTCCTGCACATCTGCCCCCTTGCGCATGTGCGTGGGACCCCCTGCGCTCCCCCCGCCCCTCCACATATGCGTGCTCCCCCTACTGCGTTTTGGGCCTAGCAGGCCTCCCTGAAGCCTCCAGGGATCAAAAAACAGGATAACGGGGGGGGGGGAGCATGCCGCCACCTCACCCCGTGCTACCCCTCGCCCCCTGCGCATACACGCGCTTCTCCTGCATGCGCCCCACCTGCGCATGTGTAGCAGAGTCCCAAAAATTACCTGGCCGGCAGTAGGTGCGCATATGTGTGGTGGGGTTATCTTGTGCTGATGGCTCGCGTCGCCGCAGAGAGGACTCTGCGTCGTGCTACCTGTGGCACAGATTCACCATCCCGGCTCTATAACATTGAAAATGTGAGGACTGAAATGGATTCAACTTACAGGCAGTCCCCGGCTTACGACAGTTCGCTTAGTGACCGCTTGAAGTTACGACGGCACTGAAAAAAGGGACTGACGTGACCACTTTTCACACTGAATGACCATTTCAGCATCCCCAGGGTCACGTGATTTACATTCGGGTGCTTGACAACTGACTCACACTTGCGACGGTCGCGGTGTCCTGGGGTGGCGCGATCCCCTTTTGACAAGCAAAGTCAATGGGGGAACCTGATTTGCTTCACAACTGCTGAAAAACCGTGGCAAGAAGAGTCGTAAAGCGGGGCAAGGCTCATGTAACAAATCTCTCACACGGCAAGGTAAAATTTGGCCTCGGTTGCAGTCGTAAGCCGAGGACTAACGCCGGTAGTCGGTCCGTGATTAACTACGTCCTTCTGAAGTCAGAGGAAACAGTTTTCCAGGGAAAGATTGCAGAGGGAAGAGTTTTATCATAACCTTTTAATTCCTTGTGGGGTGGAGTCAACTGAATGAAGCTTAGTATTTACTGGCCCAATGCCTTTCCTGTTGCCAATGAGGAGTTTTGTTCAGCTGATCTATTCTCATTGTGCCCAGAGAGAGAGAAATATCTGCCTCTACCTAGGTTCGAATGCACAGCCCCCATATTGTGAGGTGAGAGAGCTCCACCCCTAGGCCCCCACACCGCTCAGAGGACTCAAAATACTTCAGCATCGCCTCCGACTGCCCTCCATCATCCAAAATCGATCAGACGGCCATCAAAGGTGCCTTGTTAGTGGTGGCCGCGGTCAGAGTGATGGGTGTTGTAGTCCGACATTTAGAGGACCTCAGGTGTGAGAGGGGTTTTTGAGTTTAATCGGGGTGAGTGGTAGAGGGAAGGTGTTTATGGATCTGCACAAATTCCACAAAACCACAACCGAAAACAACCAATGAGATGATCGCTTACCCTGGCCAAAATATGTTGCGTACTCATATTCTTGGCACAGCTTGGATCGAAAGTTGAGATGGAGGCCTTAAAAAGCAAAATTATGGAGGGGACAGAAAGGTTGCACATTCCCTTCTTCTCGTTCCTTTCTTCTCCTTTTCCCTTCTCTTCCTTCCTTTTTTCCTCCCTTCTTCCCCTTTCTTTCCCTTTCCCTTCTTTCTTTTTTCCCTTTCCTCCCTCCTCCTCCTCCTTCCCCTTTCTCTTCCTTCCTTCCTTCCCTTTCTTCTTTCCCCTTCTTCCTTTCCTTTCCGCTCTCCATTTTCCTTTCCTTCCTTCTTTCCCTTTCTTTCCTTTTCCTCCCTCTTCCCTTCTTTCCCCTTCTTCCTTTCCTCCTCTTTCCCATTCTTTCCTTTTCCTCCCTTCCCTTTCTTCCCCTTCTCGTCCTTTTTCTTTCTCTTTCCTTCCTTCCTTTCTTTCCTTTTCCTCCCTCTTCTCTTCCCTTCTTTCCCCTTCTTCCTTTCCTCCTCTTTCCCATTCTTTCCTTTTCCACCCTTCCCTTTCTTCTCCTTCTATTCCTTTTTCTTTCTTTCCTTCCCTTCTTTCCCCTTCCTTTCCTCCGTCTTTCTCATCCCTTTTCCTTCCCATTCTTTCTCTCCTTCCTCCCCCTTTCCCCTTTTTTTTCTTTCTTCCCTTCTTTCCCCTTCCTTTCCTTTCCTCCCTCCCCCTTTCCTTCCTTTCCCCTTTCCCATTCTTTCTTTTTCCTCCCGCCCTCCCCTTCTTCTTTCCCTTTTTTTTCTTTCTTCCCTTTCCTTCTTTCTTCCTTTCTTTTTCCTCCTTCCCCTTTCCTTCCTTCCCCCCTTTCACGTTCTCTTCCTTTCCTTTCCTTCTTTTCCCTTCTCTTCCTTTCTTTCCTTTTTTCCTCCCTGCCTCTTTCCTCTTCCTTTCCCTTCACTTCTCCCCCATTGCATCCTGCCTTCCTCCTTCCCCTTTCTCTTGCTCTTTAGAACTGAAACACTCTGGATCCCAGTCTGGCAAACAGCTAGTCTGTTATTATTTTTTCCGTAAGAATGAGATGGCAGTCCCGTGGGTTAATTGCCACCCTCCTCCATCCTATTGTGTAATGTTTATTTTGAAAGAATAACACTTTCCTGGTATTTTGCTTTGCAAAACGTGACATGACAATTCTGGGAAGTTCTGTGTTTATTTGCATGTTTCTCCCCCCCCCCATCTCATGCGCAATAGAGAAATGGAGGCTTATTGATAGATTATAGATAGATGGAGACACAGAGAGAGACACACACACACATAGAGAGAGAGAAAGAGAGACAGAGAGAGGGAAAGAGAGAGGCAGAGAGAGGGAAAGAGAGAGAGAGAGAGGCAGAGAGAGGGAAAGAGAGAGAAAGAGAGGCAGAGAGAGGGAAAGAGAGACAGAGAGAGAAAGAGACAGAGACAGAGAGGGAAAGAGACAGAGAGAGAGACAGAAAGAGAGAGGCGAGAGAGGGAAAGAGAAACAGAAAGAGAGAAAGAGAGACAGAGAAAGACAGAGAGAGAAAGAAAGAGAGAGTGGCAGAGAGAGGGAAAGAGACAGAGAGAGAAAGAGAGACAGAGAGGCAGAGAAAGAGAGACAGAAAGAGAGAGGCAAAGAGAGGGAAAGAGAGACAGAGAGAGAGACAGAGAGAGGGAAAGAGAGAGAGAAAGAGAGAAAAAGAGAGAGAGCTGTATTGCCGTGGCACTCTACACATGCCCAGTATGCTGCAGTCTTGACTTTCTCCACGGGTTCAAGGAACTGAAATTACAGACCATCTTTAAACCTGCATTTTGGGAAAGAGCTGAAGTTTGAAAAAGTATTTTGTTGTGCGTGGTATAAACAGTCCTTAACTTATGGCTATAATTTGTCTTGGAATTACGCTTGTAAGTCATGGCGGTTGTTATCTGCCTACCTACCATATGACCCTGCCTGATTCCATGACCCATAAATGCACCCATTATACCCGATGGGAATTCCCCCCCCCCAGGAAACAACTAGAAGTGAATTCTTTCTTTCTTTCTCTTTCTTTTTTTCTTTCTATCTTATCTAATCGTCTGTCTGTCTATCATTTGTCTATCTATCTGCTATCATTATCTCTGTCTATTATCGATCCGTCTCCCTCTATCTATATCCTTTATCTATCTATCTATCTATCTATCTATCTATCTATCTATCTATCTATCTATCTATCTATCTATCTATCTATCTATCTCCATCCATCCATCCATCATCTATCTATCTATGCTATCAATCTATTAATCTCTGTCTCTCTCTATATATGTATATGTGTGTGTGTATAATTATCTCTATCATTTATCCATCTGTGTATTATCCATCCATCCATCCATCTATGCTATCAATCTATTATTCTCTCTCCATATATATATGTGTTTGTGTGTGTGGATGTATATGTATATATATCATCTCAATCTTATCTTTCATCTATACGTCTGTCTGTATCTACCATCTATCTCTCAACTATTATTAATCTCTCTCTCTCTCTATATATATATATATATATATATATATGTATGTATGTATGTATGTATGTATGTATGTATGTATGTATGTATGTATGTATGCATGCATGCATACATATATATCAGATCAATATATCATCTCTATCATCTATCCATCTGTCTATCTATTATCTATCTATCTATCTATCCAGCCAGCCATTCAACTCTCTCTCATCTATCATCTCCCTCCCTCCCTCCCTCCCATCCATCCATCATCTATCTATCCCTATCATCTATCCATCCATCCCTATCTATCTATCTATCTATCTATCTATCTATCTATCTATCTATCTCCATCCATCCATCCATCCATCATCTATCTATCTATGCTATCAATCTATTAATCTCTGTCTCTCTCTATATATGTATGTGTGTGTGTATAATTATCTCTATCATTTATCCATCTGTGCATTATCCATCCATCCATCTATGCTATCAATCTATTATTCTCTCTCCATATATATATGTGTTTGTGTGTGTGGATGTATATGTATATATATCACCTCAATCTTATCTTTCATCTATACGTCTGTCTGTCTGTATCTACCATCTATCTCTCAATTATTAATCTCTCTCTCTCTCTCTCTCTCTCTCTCTCTCTCTCTCTCTCTCTCTCTCTCTCTCTCTCTCTGTATGTATGTATGCATGCATACATATATATCAGATCAATATATCATCTCTATCATCTATCCATCTGTCTGTCTATTATCTATCTATCTATCTATCCAGCCATCCATTCAACTCTCTCTCATCTATCATCTCCCTCCCTCCCTCCCTCCCATCCATCCATCCATCATCTATCTATCCCTATCATCTATCCATCCATCCCTATCTATCTATCTATCTATCTATCTATCTATCTATCTATCTATCTATCTATCTATCTATCTATCATCTTCTATCTATTTATCATCCATCCATATCTATCTATCTATCTATCTATCTATCTATCTATCTATCTATCTATCTATCTATCTATCTATCTAATCTATATCTCCCCCCCCCTCTCCCTCTCATCATCATCTAATTTTTTAATAAGCAGATTTGCAGAGAGGGACGCACGATACACAGCACAGCTGAATCCTGTCTCTGCTGATGCAACCGCAATTTCGAGCTCAATTCGACTGACTCAGGGATAATCCGGCGGAGGGGAGCGAGGGGGGGGGGATGTCATCAGCTCAACAGCTGCGTCAAGATCAGCCAGGAGCTCAACCGGGGTGAAATTTGGGTGAGGGGGGGGGAGAGAAGAAGGAAGGGGGGAGGAGAGAATCATCCATAGAAGAGCTGAGCTGGCCCTTGGGCGCGTGGAGGCCCTCTCCCACCAAGAGGTAGAAATTGGGCGCTCCCCCCGGCTTGGCCATCCCGGGCGGGTCTCGTGCGCTTGGCCCAAGGCTCCAGGGCTGATCTCATCCCTGCGCTTGCGGCGGTCACATCTGGAATCCATTACAGAAGTTTCACCCCCCCCCCCGCCTCCTTCTGTAGGAGGGAGAAAAAAATAGTGTTCAAAACACCGATGGAATTATCAAGGCAGGGAACGACCCGAGAGGGACCCGAAGAGGGGTGCGAAGGGGCAAAGATATTATTTTCCCCCACCATCCCTCTCCCCAAGTTCCTATAGGGCTGGGCAGCCATGCAGATCTTCCTCTCTTCCACCTCCCCAAAATTGCAGGATTGGGGGGGGGGGAGGAAAGCGAAGCAAAATTCCCTTTCGGACGCCAAGCTGACTTTTAAATTTGGCATCCCGCGGGCCTAGCATTCAATAAGCTCAACAACGCCCATTTCGGCTCCAGATGTCAAGCGGCAGAGACGAGGAAGGGAATTGCAGAGATAGAAGGGACGGGTGAGAAAGACGCGGGCAGGGAGGGAGCAACAAAGCCCATCGTGCTGCGCCGCGGCGAGGATGGATTCAACGGGAGCAGCCTGGCAAGGCCTCCTGTTCGGGACCTCCGAGTTGAGGCCGACGCTTAAGGTAGAAAGGGCATTTAGCTCGGCGGCTAAGACGATCCGAAAGGTCGGCGGTTCGGCTGTTTGAATCCCGAGCGCCACGTAACGGAGCGAGCTCCCGTTCCTTGTCCCAGCTTCTGCCAACCTAGCGGTTTGAAAGCACGTGAAAAATGCAAGTAGAAAAAAATAGGGACCGCCTTTGGTGGGAAGGGAACAGCGTTCTGTGAGCCTTTGGTGTTAAGTCATGCTGGCCACATGACCATGGAGACGTCTTCGGACAGCGCTGGCTCTTCGGCTTTGAAACGGAGATGAGCACCGCCCCCTAGAGTCGGGAACGACTAGCACATATGTGCGAGAGGAACTGTTACCTTTTTACCCTAGATTCAGATGAACAGAGTTGGACGGGATCTTGTAGGTCATCTAGTCCAACCCCCGCCCAAGCAGGAGACCCTGCACCATTTCTGACAAACGGCGATTCCAATCTCTTCTTGAAAGCCTTCAGGGATGAAGCTCCCACATGTATCAAGGTTAGGCATGAGTGGTGCGGTGGCCTAGAGGTGGAGCTCTCGCCTCATCATCAGAGGGCTGTGAGTTTGATCCGAAGGTACAGGCAGATATTTCTCTCTCTGGGCATATTGAGAATATATCTGCTGAACAGAACTCCGCATTGGCGACCATGAAAGGCATCCGGCCAGTAAACACTGAGCTCTCCATTCAGTTGCCCAGATTCCATTAGGGGGTCAAAAAAGATGACGATGATGATCAAGGGTTAGACATATTCACCTTAACAGATGAACAGAATTGGAAGGGACCTCGTAGGTCATCTAGTCCAACCCCCACCCCCGCCCAAGCAGGAGACCCTACACCATTTCTGACAAATGGCAATTCCAATCTCTTCTTGAAAGCCTCCAGGGATGAAGCTCCCACAACTTCCGAAGGCAACCTCTGTTCCCTAAGTGGATTGCTCTCGCTGTCAGAAAATTTTTGGAGCCGCTCTGGGTTTAATTCATTTAAACCGAACATGCCCCCGTCTCCGTCGCCTCTGCAGAAAATAAAAGAAAATGATCTTTTTTTTTTTCCTCCCCCGTGAAAAGCATAATTTTCCAGCGAGAAGAAAACCAGGATGGAAAATGTCATTTTCCAACGAAGGGAGAGGAAAGGAAACCGAAGATGATCCTTTCGGATTTGGGAACAATGCGTGCATCTTCCCCAGCCCCGATTTTCCTTCATAAGGTCTTGTGACTTGAGTTTTTGGCCGGGTAAGGTTCCCCAGAGGGCCAGAGCGGGGTGTGTGTGTGTGTTTGTGTGTGTGTTTGTGTGCCTTACAGGGACCTTCATGGATTGAGAGAGAGAGAGAGGGAGAACAAGCAGAAAAGTATCCAACATTCCTACAAATTTGGCTGAGGCTGCATTTTGATTTTTCAGCCAAGATGGGTTTCTCTTCACCGCTTCCAAAAAATCTATCTGTCCTTTGGCCAGCTGGATGCTTTTCTTTCCTGGCAAACCCTGCCGATTTTTCGGCCTCTCCCCTGGTTTTCATCTGCACAGGGGCCAAGGAGTTTTTAAACTTTTTAAAAACTTCGGTGGAAAACCTCTCTGCTCCTGGGCCAGGGATGGGATTCCCTTACCTTTGCTAGTGGTTTGCAAATGTGAGCGTGCTCACAGAAGGTCACGCATTACATCGGGAGGTGGTGGTGAGTGGAGCCTCCAGCAGCCACCGCTACCGGCTCGCCCGAACCACTAAGAATCGGAGAAATACCCCCAATATCCTGGGCTCCCCGCACGAAGCAAGGTGGTGGTGGGGGAGAAATTGGCTGACTTTTTATTTATCTATTTTTTTTTAATCGCGTCCTGGCGCACAACTTATCTTGCAGCCGGGATCCAGGTCGGAAGGCGAGGACCACATTCCAGGGCAGGCATTCAAAATAATAATAATGATAAAGAAAGAAAATAAAATTGCAGCTTCCTGCAATAACACCAGCGGAACTGCAAAAAACTGCGCTACTCGGAACATCTTATATTTTAAGAAGATACTTGGTTGATACCTACCATGTTTCCCCGAAAATACGACATGTCCTGATAATAAGCCCATGCCACATTTTTCTGGTGGGCAAAAATATAAGCCCTCTCCCGTAAATAAGCCCCCTGGATAACCCCCCATCTCCGGCCAGGCAGAGCGCCATTCACCAACCTAGCGGTATCACAAAGATGACAAGCCACGGGAACCGGCGGGGGAGAGGCGAAGGTGATCGCGTTGCTTGGTGCCTTCTGGATACCGCTAGATTGGTGAGCAGCGCTGTGCCCAGCTGAAGAGGGGGGGTTGTCAGGCGGCTGCTCTTTTGCGAGTGGGCTCCCAAAGAGCCGGGCACAGCAGCCACTCGGCAAACCCCCTTTTCAGCCGGGCACAGCGCCATTCACTGATCTAGGGGTATCGCCAAGCCGCGTGAGCGCCTGTTCTCCGCTGCCCGGCTCTTGTGTCTTGGCGCTTTCAAAATGCCAGTGAATGGCGCTCTGCATGGCTGGAGAAGGGGGTTGCGCGAGCGGCTGTTCCACTCCCACTCGTGCGCCTCCCAGCCTCATGATGCCATGGCCCAGCTCTCCCCGCAGAGCCAGGGCACCTCCGCTGCCGCTGCCATCCCAACATGGCTTTTTCGGCAGCTTCCAAACGGAGTCTTCCGGCAGTGGCCACTCTGGGCGTACGCTCTATGGTTGTACACTCTGGGAGTACACTCTGCTGGCAGTCGACTCATAAACCATAGAGCGTAACCGTAAACCGTATCAACAAACCCTATCAACCATTAGCACCAGTCACTGGTATTTGTAATTCATTTTTGAATGTTCAGTTGACTGAGTTTCATGTTTAATGAATAAAGTATATAATAATATAACTAATTCTCTGCACTTTCGTCCTGGCCGAAAGCAAGACTCGTTCCACGAATACGGCCTTGTATCTCCTTTCCCGAGAGAGGTTTTGTCAATCTCCGTTTTTATGTAAAAAGAGAATTACAGAATCACAGAGTTGGAGAGGACCTGGGAGGTCTTCTAGTTCAACCCCCTGCTCAAGCAGGAGACCCCCCTATATCCGTGAGGGCGAAGCTATGGCACGCGTGCCACAGGTGGCACACGCAGAGCCCTCCCCAGTCTCTGGAGGCTTTCCTGAAGCCTGGGGAGGGGGAAAATGGCCTATCCCGGCCCCCAGAAGCTGGAAACAGATCGTTTCTGAACTTCCAGTTGGAGAGTTTTATACCCTCCCTAGGCTCCAGAGGCTTTCCTGAAGCCTGGAGAGGGCAAAAAACGGTCCCAATGACCGAACTGGAAGTTCAGGAACAACTGCTTTTCGCCCTCCCCCAGTCGTCACCCCCCGCGCAGGCATTTCCCACCCCTCCCCAGTCTCCGGAGGCTTTCCTGAAGCTTGGGGAGGGCGAAAAACGGTCCCAATGGCCCAAATGGGAGTTCAGGAACGACCGCTTTTTGCCCTCCCGTCATCGTCCCCTACACATGGGCGCCCCAGCCTTCCACATTCTCCGGAGGCTTTCCTGAAGGCTGGGGAGGGTGAAAAACGGTCCCAACAGCCCAACCAGAACTTCAGGAATGACTGATTTTCACCCTCCCCAGTCTCATCCCCCGCGCATGCACGCCCCACCCCTCCTCAGTCTCCGGAGACTTTCCTGAAGCCTGGAGAGGGCGAAAAACGGTCCCAACAGCCCAACCGGAAGTTCAGGAATGACCGAGTTTCGCTCTCCCCAGTCGTTGTCCGCCGCGCATGCGCCCCCCACCCCTCCCCAGTCTCCGGAGACTTTCCTGAAGCCAGAGGAGGGCGAAAAACAGTCCCAACAGCCCAACCAGAACTTCAGGAACGACCGCTTTTCGCCCTTCCCAGTCTCATCTCCTGCGCATGCGCGCCCCACCCCTCCCCAGTCTCCGGAGACTTTCCTGAAGCCAGGGGATGGCGAAAAACGGTCCCAATGGCCCAAATGGGAGTTCAGGAATGACCGCTTTTCACCCTCCCATCATCGTCCTCTGCACGTGGGCGCCCCACCCTTCCCCAGTGTCCAGAGGCTTTCCTGGAGCATGGGGAGGGTGAAAATGACCTCCCCTGGCCCTCTGGAAATGTGAAAAATTAGCTGGCATGCCACCAAAGATGGCTCCATGTGCCACCTGTAGAACGCATGCCGGAGGTTTGCCATTATGGGCGTATACTCATGTTGCCGAACCTGTAGCTCTCTGCAGGCACGCGAGCTGTCCCTCCAGCTCAGCTTCGCTGCGCTCCCACTGGCCAGCTGATTTTCGGATCTCTGCCACGCATGCATGGGGGTGGGGCAGATGCAGGAGACATGCGCGCACACGCGAGGGGATCGCGGGCACATGCATGGGGTGGTGGGGGAGGAGTCACTCCCTCCCGTGGCCCCGGTTTTGCTCCCAGGAGGCTGCAGGAAGGCCTACTAGGCCAAAAACGGGGGTGGGTGGGTGGGTGGGTGTTGTCTCTCGCACATGCACGGAAGTCAGGGGGAGTGAGGGGGGTCGCGTATACATGTCCGGGGTTGCAGTGAAACGCAGCAGATTGTCACATGGTTATGCACAAGGGGCGGGGCACATGGGTGTGTGTGTCTCTCTCTCTTCTTAAAAACCTCCAGCGATGATTTTTTTTCAGGAGACGACTGGACTTTGTTTTTTTTTTCTTTTGAAGATGTTTTGCTTCTCCTCCAAGAAGCTTCTTCAGCTCCGACCAGATTGTGGGGAGAGCTGAAGAAGCTTCCTGAAGGACAAGCGAAACGTCTTCAAAGAAGAAGAAAAAAGTCCAGGGGAAGGATACTGCAAAACACCCATTCCCTCCCCATTCCAGGGGAAGGAAACTGCAAAATCTCCATTCCCTCCCCATTCCAGGGGAAGGATACTACAAAATCCCCATTCCCACCCCATTCCAGGGGAAGGATGCTGCAAAATCTTCATTTCCACCCCACTCCAGGAGAAGGATACTGTAAAATCTCCATTCCCTCCCCACTCCAGGGGAAGGATACTACAAAATCCCCATTCTCTCCCCACTCCAGGGGAAGGATGCTGCAAAATCCCCATTCTCTCCCCACTCCAGGGGAAGGATACTGTAAAATCCCTATTCCTCCCCATTCCAGGGTAAGGATACTGTAAAATCTTCATTTCCACCCCACTCCAGAAGGATACTGTAAAATCCCCATTCCCTCCCCATTCCAGGGGAAGGATACTGTAAAATCTCCATTCCCTCCCCATTCCAGGGGAAGGATACTGCAAAATTCCCATTCTCTCCCCATTCCAGGGGAAGGATGCTGCAAAATCTCCGTTTCCACCCCATTCCAGGGGAAGGATACTGTAAAATCTCCATTTCCACCCCACTCCAGGAGAAGGATACTGCAAAATCCCCATTCCTTCTCCACTCCAGGGCAAGGATACTGTAAAATCTTTTATTTCCTCTCCACTCCAGGGGAAGGATACTGCAAAATCTCTATTTCCTCTCCACTGCACTAACCTGCTTTCCAGCTCCGTTCTCCTGTGCAGGGCAACAGAAGAAGACCCAGCTAATCAGTTGGGATGCCATTCAACTGGGACTTGGGAGGCAGTGAATAGATGGGGGCAGGGCCAGCCAGAGGTGGTGTTTGCCGGTTCTCCAAACTTCTCAAAATTTCCGCTACCGGTTCTCCAGAACCGGTTAAATATACCACCTCTGCTGCAACCAGTCTTCTTACGTAGATTTATACATAGATAAGATTTATTATACATACATTTATTGAAATTTTTTTTCACGGGGAAGCTCGAGAATGCAGAGGCACAAAGCACAATCATTTCTGGAGCTGCTGGAGGGAGTCCCCTTTGGGCTGAAGTCTCTTGCGTCGTTTCTCCTCTTGGTCTTCTTCCAGTTTTTTCCGCTTCGCTTCCCACTTTTGCATCCCGTGGTCCAGCTCGGAAGAGAGCTGGGCTATGTGCCTCTGCAGGACCAAAAAAATCAGAGAAGGGAAGGTTAAAAAAGGGACCAGGAAGATGTTCTCCACATGCCCCCCTTTTTAACCTTCCCGCGGGAGATTCCCCATCACCCGGGTCTGTCTGGTTTTTCTTTTCAATCCGTTTTCGCTCCTCACCCAAGAAAGCTTCTTCAGCTCTGACTGGATGACGGAGGAATGGAAGAATTTATACTCCTTGCAGGCAGCTGGTCATTTGCAGCCTTTTAGAGCAGGGACGTCAAACACAAGGCCCGCGGGCCAAATGCAGCCCGCAATGTGGCTGGATCCACTGTTCCCTCTAAGGTGCGCGGCTGCGCGGCCGCGCACGTGGCAAGAAACCCCCGCGCAGCAGTTTCTAACTGCCGCGCAGAGATTTCTATCAAAGCAAACGCGGGGAAGTCCTTTGCAGGCGGCTAGAACTGACTGCCCGCAAAGGACTTCCCCAGACTGGGAGAGATATTTAAAAAAAAACGGCGGTCCTTCTAGCTCGCTTTGTTGCTTGGTTTGCTGCAGCCCTGGGGAGCCATGGAGAGGGCGAGTCAGAGGCAGCCCAGCACCTGGCGTCCCCCACCCTCGGCGGCACCGAGATGGCTCTCCTGGACGCCGGTATCTCCCCCCCCCCGCTTTCCGCCTTCCGGAAGCCCATCGCTTCCGGCGCTTCAGGCTCTTTTCTTTCCTCCCATCCCTTGCCCTGCTTTCTGCTCGAAACAGAATCTGCTGCTGCCTCCTCCTCCCCCAACAGCACTGCCGGATTTGCCGCCCAACGCTGCGGCTGAGGTGAAGCCGCCAAAGCTCCCGCCAGCACCCCTGCTTAGGTGAGGTGTTCCGAGCGGAGGGGGAGGCAGGCACCGCCGCTGCTGCCATGGGCGGGGGCGCCAGTGGTGGTGGGGGCTCGTCACAGCAGTGATAAGACCACAAATCAGTCCTTTTTAGATGCAGGATATTTTCATACAGTAATGTAGAAAAAGCAATGCTGTCTGCCAAAACGCTGTCACTTAATGAATATGTATAAACATATCAGTGAAAAGTGGGTGAATGAAAGGCAGTAAAAATAGGAAATGTTTGCTGAAAGCAATGCAAACAGAAATGCCTTCTTGTTAAATTCTTCGAATACAAATTTTAAAGATTGTCTTAAATTTCTTGCTGGTTTACAGGCGTTATTTTTTTTCTTCCGAAAATTAAGTTAGCCTCAAGGAATTTCATTCCCAAGAAAATGAACACAGAAATGAATGTAAAAAGAAACTATTAAAAAAAAAACCTGTTCATTAATTATATAAAGCACTATTTTACTTACACTATTTTCTCCAACTACCATTTCAAATTATTCACCCTTCGAAGTTCCTATGTTTCCCTCTCTCCGTGTGTGTGTGTGTGTGTGTGTGTGTTTAAAATGCAGGAATAAAAATGCTCCTAACACACCACAACTTTAAAGGCTATTTTTTGTTTCAAATGCCAGACTTTCTAAGCCAACATTTTGGTTGCTAAGCAGGAGCGTTGTTAAGTGATACTGATATTATTTTTAATTAAGCGGGCCCCTTGAATAAACATAACTTTGAGTTTCAAATAATACTGATTTCGTTGTTGTCTTAGGTGACATCTGTGAAAAAAATTCAGGTGCTCAGGCATGAAAATGTGCCGCTCAAACACTATACTTTTCGGCACACACTGAAAAAAAATTAGAGGGAACATTGGCTGGATCCGGCCCACATGGCTTCGGCCTGGTCTATCGAATGAGAAGAGGAAACATCGGGCCAGTGTGGCTTCGGCCTGGTCTACCCAACATGAAAAGAGGAAACATGCCGGCAGTTTGGGGAGTGGCGTTAAGCTGGCCACGCCCATCCAGTCCCCCACATCAACCACAGTCCTGATGCGGCCCTCAATGAAATTGAGTTTGAATCCCACCCTTCCCCGTCTTAAGAGGGTTGTTGAAGCGCTTGGAAGTTTATCTCTGTCCTCAGGGTCACCTGAGCGTTGCAAATGGTTCCTGGATTCTGCCATTATTCCTCTGGAATTCCATTCCTCTTCCCACACCGTTCATCCCAAATTGCATAGTTAAAAGCTTGTCGGGACTGACACGGTGGTCCCACCAAACGTGCTTTTTTTTTTTCAGGAAGAGACTGGACTTCCTTTCTTTTTCTCTCTTTTGAAGAGGTTTCCCTCCTCATCCAAGGAGCTTTCAGGAAGCAGGAGCACCACTCGGGTGATCCCTCCCCTCCAACGACACAGATAAACCTCCAAGCGGCCTCAACGGCTCTCTAAAAAGGATGCAAATGACCAGCCGTCTGTAAGGAGCCGAGGTGGCGCAGTGGTTAGGGTGCAGTACTGCAGGCCACTTCAGCTGACTGTTATCTGCAGTTCGGCGGTTCTAATCTCACCGGCTCAAGGTTGACTCAGCTTTCCATCCTTCCGAGGTGGGTGAAATGAGGACCCAGACTGTGGGGGCGATATGCTGACTCTGTAAACCGCTTAGAGAGGGCTGAAAGCCCTATGAGGCGGTATATAAGTCTAACTGCTATTGCTATTGCTATTGCTAAATCCTTCCGTTCTCCGCCCTCCCGGGAGAGCCGAAGAAGCTTCTCAGAGGAGAAGCGAAACGTCTTCGAAAGAAAAAAATCAGAAAGTCCAGTTGCCTCTTGGGGAAAAAAAAAACACCTTTGGGACTTCCCACAGGGAATTGTTGTGGTGTGCCAGCGGATTCAGACAGTGAGGAGGTTGGGGAGGAATCTGGGCCAGTCCTGGAGTCTGGGGAAGGCTCTGATGAGGGCTCTGCGTCGGAGGCAGAGAGGGGGCCATGGCCGTATGCAAGTTATCAGCTGCCTTCAGAGTCAGACATCAGTGAGGCAGACGAACAGCTGGAGCCTGTTCCCAGTGTGCGCATGCGCAGAGTTGCCAGGCGAAGGGAAGAGCTAAAGAAGAGGGGTTGACTTGGGAGTAAGGCTACAAATGGACAATGAATGGCCCCTCCCAGAGGAAATAAAAGAGGAGCAAAAGGGGAGTGGAGTTTGCAGGAGACAATCAGTTCGCTTCATTGGCTCGTGACCCTCCGAGACTCCTTGCCAAGTTCTCCAGGTATCGGCCTGGCAGCTCTCTAAGCCAGATAAGGTCGGTGACTGTAAATCCTCCCTCGAAAGACTTTGCTGGATGTGAATGAGCAGAATTCACAGTCAATGAATAAAAGGGGTTTTGGTTGGGACAAGGGGTTTGCTTCCTGCTCTCGGGAGGCCTGGGTCAGAATCTCAAAACACGCAACCCCCCAAATTATTACTGTTAAGTAGGTTAAACCCAATCTTTTTTTGCCACGTGGCTAGAAAGGGTACTTACCACTATCTCCTGGTGTTTTTCCTGCCGTCGGAGTTGGCCTACCATGGGAGGAGCGGGCCTGCCATCTGCCGGGGAGGGACGGAGGGAAGAAAGGCACAATGGTTATTGAAGGTACAAGTTGCCGTTCTCGGAGGGCAGATGTGAAGCTTGCTTAATGCAGCATTAAGCACCATAACGATTCCCCAAGGACAGGGAGTCCTCTAATTACGACCGGTTGCTTAGCGATTGTTCAGAGTTAAAACGCAACCCAAAAACTAGAGTGATAATAACCGGTTCCACCACAAAACCGCGCCCGACTAAACCGCGCCCGACTAAACCGCGTAGCTGACATCATCAACAGGGCGACAACAGCGCGGAGATAGAAGCACGCTGTAAACCCTAAACCTAAAATTAACCCCTAAACCTAAACCTAACCCCCCTTAACCTAACCCTCAACCTAACCCTTAACCTAACCCTAAACCTAATCCTAACCCTTAACCTAACCCTAAACCTAACCCTTAACCTAACCCTAAACCTAACCCTAAACCTAACCCTAAACCTAACCCTTACCTTAAGTTGAATCGGCTTGCTTTCAAAGCGCTATTTAAAGCGCCCTTCTTTCTCCGCGCTGGCTGTGGTCGCCCTGTTGATGACGTCAGCGACGCGGTTTAATCGGGCGCAGTTTAATCGAGCGCGGTTTTGACGGGTCACGATAATAACCCAGGGTTAGGAGTTCTCACATTCGCTCCCTGTCCCTTTGCGGTGACGTGATTGAATTTCCCCCACACAGGTGAAATTCGAAAAATTAGAATATCGTGCAAAATTCCATTTATTTCAGCAAGGCAACTTAAAAGGGGAAACTAATATATGAGATCGACTCATTGCATGGAAAGCAAGGTAGTTCCAGCCCTGATTTGTCATCATTGTGATTATTATGGCTTACGGTTCATGAAATCCCCAAATCCACAATCTCAGAAAATTAGAATATCGTGAAAAGGTGCAGTATTCTAGGCTCAAAGTGTCTCACTCTAATCAGCTAATTAAACCACAACACTTGCAAAGGGTCCCTGAGCCTTTAAATGGTCCAAAGTCCTGGCCATGCGGAGCCATATTTTCCGGCAACGGCAAGCTCTCAGCTTCGGGACGCGCCAGCTGATTTTCGGCCTTTCGGGGGGGGTGGGGGGGGCGTGGGAGGCCGTTTTCATCATCATCTTCTTTTTAATGACCCCATAATTCCTCGCCCAAATGGGGAAGCTGGTTTCACTTAACAACCGTGTTCCTAACTTAACAACGGCAATGATTCATCGTGGCCAGGAAGGTCACACAAGGGGGCAAAATTCACTTAACGTCCATCTCGCTTAGCAACAGAAAATGTTGGGCTCAAATGTGGCAGTTGTAAATCGAGGACTTCCTGTATAAAGCAGCGTTCTGATGGACCTCAACCCCTATCCCCACACATGCATGCTCCCCCCCCACTCCTATTTTGGGCCTAGCGGGCCTCCCTGAAGCCTCCTGGGAGTACAGGACTAACTCCTATACTTGGTCTGTGATTAACTAAGTCCTGAATTCAGAGGAAATGATTCCTAAACAGTTTTCCAGGAAAGATTGCAGTGGGAAGAGTTTTATCATCATCACCTTTTCATTACCCCATCATGCCTTGTGGGGTGGAGTCTGGGCAACTAAATGGAGCAGGGGGTTTACTGGCCGGATGCCTTTCCTGTTGCCAAAGCGGAGTTTTATTTAGCAGATATATTCTCAGTGTGCTCCAGAGAGAGAAATATCTCCCTCTACACAGGATCAAACTCACAGCCTCCCGGTCGTGAGGCGAGAGCGCCACCTCTAGGCCACCGCCCCACTCTGCCGATCTATCAAAAGTGACGAGTTCAAATTGAGCTAGGCAACCGTATAAATACAGCTTGGAATTCTCCATCGTCCAGAAGCCTCTTGTCAATAATCTGGCTGCTGAATTCCACCCGATTCTCCTTTGAGGATAATAATCTTGTTTCCTAAAACATTATTTTTAACAAAAAAGGGAGGTTTGGTTTGATTCTGCTTTAAAGCAGTCTATTTTTTTTTCTTTCAATGACCCTGTAACTCAGTGATGGCGAACCTATGACACGCGTGTCAGTGCTGACACGCGTAGCCATTTGGGGTGACACGCACAGGATTTCATGCGATTCATCCTCGGCTCCTGCACGGCCGCCGAGGATGAAAGAATCTCTGCTGGAGGAACGGGGGGGACGACGTGTGATCTCCCCCGCCCACACTCACTTACTGTATCGCCACCGCCCCTTTCTGAGCACAGGGGCTGCTGGTAAGGCATGCGTGCCGTGCGCACACACGTCATCAGCGCAGCGAGGGAGGACCCGCAGGAGAGGAGCGCGGGAACAGTGCGCGCCTCTCTCCAGTCAGGCCGGCACAGAGAGTCTACTCCTGGGACTGTCGGTTACGACCGCACCACAGCAGGGAACAGCGGAGTGCCAACGGGAACTGTGAGAGCCATTATACATTTTTGTAGTTTAAACTATAAATTGCGCAAAATTATGTTTTTGTCGAAGTGACACACAACGCGAGTTATGCTCGATTTTTTGCCGATTTTTGACACACCACGCCAAAAAGGTTGCCCATCACTGCTGTAACTCCTTGTGGGTGGAGTCAGAGAAGCTGAATGGAACTGTGTTTGCTGGCCAGATGCCTTTCCTGTTGTCAATGCGGAGTTTTATTTGTGCTGAGAGAGAGAGAGAGAGAGAGAGAGAGGGAGGGAGGGAGGGGGAGGGAGGGAGGAAGAGAGAGAGGGGAGGGAGAGAGAGAGAGAGAGAGAGAGAGAGAGAGAGAGAGAGAGAGAGAGAGAGAGAGAGAGAGAGAGAGAAATATTTGCCTCTACCTAGGATCGAACTCACAGATTGTGAGGCGAGAGCTCTGCTCCTAGGCCGCTGCGCCACTCATAAAAGCAAGACTATAAACATCAACAGATAACCTTCTCCCCGCCCTTTGTTTTGTTTACCAGCAAAAGACCAATCCGGTAAATTGGTAGTCGGGCCATAATCGGAGGGGTTTGGAGGGAGACCATGCCTGGAAAAAGAAGACAAAAATAGTTTGTGCCGCTCTCAGAAATTAAATAGATCACCAACAGATCAAAAGAGATGTGAGACCTCCTCTATCAACAGTGTAAATCCGGGGTGTCAAACTCGATTTCATTGAGGGTTGTGTTTGACCTTGGGGGGGGGGGGGCGTGGCCAGCTCGACGTGACCTGTGTTGGGGCACCAGTGTAAATCAGGCGTGTCAAACTCAATTTCATTAAGGGTTTTGTTTTACTTCGGGGAGGGGGGCAGGGGGCGTGGCCAGCTTGACTTCACCTGTGTGTAAATCAGGCGTGTCAAACTTGATTTCATTGTGGATTGTGTTTGACCTTTGGGGGGGGGCATGGCCAGCTCGACTTCACCTGTGTTGGGGCACCAGTGTAAATCAGAGGTTTCAGACTCAATTTTATTGAGATTGTGTTTTACCTCGGATGGTGGGCCAGGGGGGCGTGGCGGGCGTGGCCAGGGGACATGGCCAGCTTGACGTCACCTGTGTTGGGGCACCAGTGTAAATCAGGGGTGTCAAATTCAATTTCATTGAGGGTTGTGTTTTATCTCGGGGATGGGGGGAGGGGGGCATGGCCAGCTCGACTTCACCTCTGTTGGGGCACCAGTGTAAATCAGGGGTGTCAAACTCAATTTCATTGACGGTTTTGTTTTACCTCGGGGGGGGGGGGTGGCCAGCTCGACGTCACACGGGTTGGGACACTTGTGGTGGCCCGAGTGCTTTGCCAGTGAAAACGAGCTCCCGAGCTCCGTTTTAGGCTGTGACAGCATCCTACAACCCTCTGCCAGCGAAAAGGGAATTCAGGAGGGCTGCACGGGGCCTTCCCAAGCTCCATTTTCGCTGGCAGAGACACTGCGGGCTGCTCCTTCGCTGTTTCCAGGGCGGCCTCACAGGCCAGATCTAAGCACCCCACGGGCCGGATCCGGTAGTGGTTTGGCAGCCTAGGTCGCTGGAACCGGCATCGACTCAGGCCAGCCACGCCCCTGAATTGGTTCTCCTACGGCGGCGCCATCTTGATCTTCGCTTCAGCGCATGCGCAGAACAATTTTCACTGCACAAATTTACACTGTTTCCCCTTTTCAAGGTTTTGCGCATACGCAGATCTATTTAGGTGCAAATGCACATGCGCGCATAGCGCACATCCAGCATGCGCACAAACGAACAAAAAATTTTGTGCGCACCAAACCAGAAGTAATGCCGGCAGCAACTCGCCTCTCCCCCCCCAAGCCTTTAGTTTGACACCCCTGAGATAGATGATAGATATGTAGACATACAGTAGATACGATGGTAGAAAGATGATACAGAGAGAAGGACAGATGATAGACAGATGATAGCTACATGGTAGTTAGGTAGCTCGATGATAGCTAGACGAGATTAGATAGGAGGCACTTACTTCATTCTCCATCTACTTCCGCCGTGCTTCACGGTACCGCTATGGAAACTCCGAGCCAATTTCACAAGCTGGGGTCCTGCAGGATGAAAAATCAGACAGGAAATGCGTGGCTGAACCCGAAGTGTCGTGTCGTTGGCCTAGCCACCTCCTCAAACCTTTTAACAATCATGGTTTGCCTAATTGAGGCACGTTCTTTGGATTTACAAGCCCAAGATTTACACAGGTTGTCATGGTCAGACTTCAAAAAACTCCTGCTAGCTAAGGCAGGGGTCGGCAACCTTAAACACTCAGAGCCACAAAGGTCCTAATTGGAAGCCCTCCCCCCACCCCGCTCAATTCTGGAGCCAACCAGAAGTCCAGTTCTCCCACCATAGAGTCTCCTCCTAGCACAGCATCCTTTTTTCTCTACCTGTCCTAAACAAAAGCCTTATTAATTGTGGAAGTGACTGGCAACAGGGAGCTGCAACAGAGGGATGAAAGAGCCACATGCAGCTCCGGAGCTTAGGTTGCCCAACCCTGAGCTAAGGCGAACTTTAAAAATGATCTAGAAAGCCTGCCTTCCTTTTCATATGCTTTTCGAGAGGCACAGTCTGAATGATTGGACCTTAAGAAATTATTCTAACGATAATGTTATGGATTATACAGCAGACCGCCCCGATCCCATCTCTTTTTTTAAAAAGTTTATTTTTATTTTTAATTTCATACATACATTTGCAGGTATACATTCACAGTGTTATTATTCTTATTATATTTTAACTCTTTGAAACATTCATTTTTCCATGTAAGAAATTAAGATATATCGAATAGAATAGAGTAACAGGGTTGGAAGGGACCTTGGAGGTCTTCTAGTCTAACCCCCTGCTTAGGCAGGAAACCTTATACCACCTTCAGACAAATGGTTATTCAACCTCTTCTTAAAAACGTCCAGTGTTGAAGCATTCACATAGATTAGATATAGATTAGATAGATAGATATAGACTGAGATATAGATACAGAAATAGAGATTGATAGTGATATAGATATGATATGATAGACAGATACAACTGATAGACACGCAGAAAGATAGACAGGGAGGGAGGGAAAGAGAGAGATCTTATACATTACATTAAGTTTCATTTAACAAGGTTTTAAGTATCTTTCACCTTTCTTGATTTTTGGACAGTGTACCGCCTGGGTGGATTTTTAAAAAAATGGATATTGACTTTTATTCGGTTTGGACCTCATCGGGTGTATGTAGCTACAATTCTGTGGCTACATATTTTTGATATGTTTCAAGCAGTATGAAAGCAGTGCCTCCTGGTGGTTCATAAAAGCATTAGCTGAGATGGTCTCCCGATTGAGTGAATAGTAGGGAAACAAAACGGTAGGAAGTTAGCACTAGGAAATATTAAAAAGGCAGAATATTATATTTCCTTGGATGAGAAATGGAGAAACACGTTTTTTAGGCAGGAAACAGATTCACTCTCAATAGCCCATAGCAGATGTCCGCACTTAAGACTTAAGAGATAAAGAGATAGCTAGGTCTATTCATAAGCAAATGCCCTCACCGGAGATCCAAGAAAGGTAGGATTAGCCCTCTACCCATCTCACATGGCACCTGGAAAGATTACATCATCCGGGCAAAAATTCCCCCAGTTTTGCAAAAAAAAGGACCATATTTCGCAAAAACTGAGGCGTTTTTGCCTTCCCTCAGCCCCCAGGAGTACTCTGCAGGATTCAGCAATTTGCTATGGCTGGGAAATGATTGTTCTCCTAGGATTAAGGGGAATTCTGGGAGTCGAAGGCCACCCATCTTTAAATTGGCAATTTGCTGGCTGGGGAATTATTGTTCTCCTAGGATTAAGGAGAATTCTGGGAGTTGAAGGCCACCCATCTTTAAATTGGCAATTTGCTGGCTGGGGAATTATTGTTCTCCTAGGATTAAGGGGAATTCTGGGAATTGAAGTCCATCCATTTTAAAGTTGGCAATTTGCTGGCTGGGGAATGATTGTTCTCCTAGGATTAAGGGGAATTCTGGGAGTTGAAGGCCACCCATCTTTAAATTGGCAATTTGCTGGCTGGGGAATTATTGTTCTCCTAGGATTAAGGGGAATTCTGGGAATTGAAGTCCACCCATTTTAAAGTTGGCAATTTGCTGGCTGGGGAATTATTGTTCTCCTAGGATTAAGGGGAATTCTGGGAATTGAAATCCACCCATCTTAAAGTTGGCAATTTGCTGACTGGGGAATTATTGTTCTCCTGGAATTAAGGGGAATTCTGGGAATTGAAGTCCACCCATTTTAAAGTTGGCAATTTGCTGGCTGGGGAATTATTGTTCTCCTGGGATTAAGGGGAATTCTAGGAGTTGAAGTTCACCTATCTTAAAGTTGGCAATTTGCTGGGTGGGGAATTATTGTTCTCCTGGAATTAAGGGGAATTCTGGGAATTGAAGTCCACCCATTTTACAAGTTGCCATGGTTTAGAAATTTGCTTCCTGGAATTGAATTCTGGGAATTGAAGTCCACCCATTTTAAAGTTAGCAATTTGCTGTCTGGGGATTTATTGTTCTCTTGGGATTAAGGGGAATTCCGGGAATTGAAGTCCATCCATTTTAAAGTTAGCAATTTGCTGGCTGATTTATTATTCTCCTGGAATTAAGGGGAATTCTGGGAGTTGAAGTTCACCCATTTTAAAGTTGGCAATTTGCTGGCTGGGGAATTATTGTTCTCCTGGGATTAAGGGGAATTCTGGGAGTTGAAGTCCATCCATCTTCAAAGTTACCTAGGTTACGAAATACAGTTTCACAAAAGGGGCTGGATATCAATGTCTTCATTAGCCAAGACCCCCTACCCCACCCCACCCCACCTCTTACGCTGCTCAATATGGCCATCATGGAATATATAGAGGATTCTGAACCTTTTTGAATTAGGAATTCAAACCTTTGCTAAAGGGTGTCCTTCCAATGTGCGGAAATTTTGAGGGGGTGGTGCTGGATACTTAATTGGGGAGGGTAATAGTAACAGTAACGGAGTTGGAAGGGTCCTTGGAGGTCATCTAGTCCAACTCCCTGCTCACAGAGGAGACCTATACTAGGGATTCGAACCGCCGAACTGCCGACCTTTCTGATCGACAAGCTCAGCGTCTTAGCCATTGAGCCACTTAACCGCCCTTGGTCTCCCCTTGCCAGGCAGGTCTCCGCCCATCCACTCCCAAGGCAGCCCCATTGAAACCGACCCCAGGAAAAGCAGATTCATTCCCTCATTCATTCTCTCCGGCACGTGTTTCTGGCCATGCGCGCACGTACACACACACAGACGCTCGTCCCCGCGTCCAAGCGGTCCCTACCCAGCCTCGGAGTCACAGGTAGCGCCATTCAGAAGACCTCGAGTTATGCGGCGCTCGTTCACGGGTTTAAAAAAGCAAACAAACCAGCCCTGGGGGCCGCCATCTTGGAACGTCCAAACGGAAGTCCCGCCTCATCCGCTCCCCCCGGTTTGACTGGGAGCCGCCATCTTGTACGGATCGGATGCAGAGTTGTAGAACATCTCGCAGGGATCTCGTAGGCAAAAAAGACCAGTGGATAGGGGCGAAGCGTCGTGGCATCAGCTGAAACTACTCTCCGGGGACCACCGCACGCCGGAATTTTCAGAAAACAACGCGGGTTATATATATTGTCCGGCTGTTGAAAAAAGGTCCCTTCGTCTGTGCGAGCCACCATTTTCGGCCTAGGTAGCGTAGAGGCCTTGGTTGGGCGTGACCCGGAAGCTAAACGGGACACCATTTTGCAAACGGAAACGGGAGATCCGCTTCCATCGTGGAAGAGGCAACCTCCTTCGCCTACCCTATAATAATAATCATTAAATCGCCGTCTTGTTTCTTTAAAGGAAAATATCACACTTTTAAGAAAGGCCTCGCCTAGATTCAAATGCCTTATTCGTGACGTGGCAGGGCAACCTTGGCGGCCATGTTTTCTAGGGGCGGAAAGGGCGTTTCGGTCATTTTCCAAACGGTCGCTAGGGCCCCGGCGCCATCTTGGATGCTGGTTGCTAAGGAAGCCGTTGCCCTTGGCGACCATGTAAACAGTTATCTTCGGATGGCGGAGAGAGGCCCGGATTGATGCAAGTGAGCGAGGAATAAAATGACCGCATTTCTTTTAATCCGCCTTCCCCAATCAGGCGCTCTCCATTCCTCCCTCCCCCCCCCCCCCACAATCGGGTCTAGGCAGCGCCCGCTGGGAATGATGGGATGCGAGGCTGATCCTTTGCCCAGACAGAGCATCAGCTAGGGGAATTCCTCATCTGCTTCATTTTCTTCTTCCTTTATTTCAAGAAAAAAGGGTTTTTTCCTCTGTCTGTGTGCGTGTGTATGTGTGCGTGTGCGTGCTATATTTTATTTATTAAATTCATATAGTGCCCATCTCACTGTCAAGTGACTGGCTTATGATAATATTAAAGCACCATATAAAATGATATATGTATAGTATATGAATGGATTAAATAGGTAGGTAGGTAGGTAGGTAGGTAGGTAGGTAGGTAGATAGATAGATAGATAGATAGATAGATAGATAGATAGATAGATAGATAGATAGATAGATAGATAGATATACAGTAGATAGAGACAGATAGATAGATAGATAGATAGATAGATAGATAGATAGATAGATAGATAGATAGATAGATAGATAGATGATAGATAGATCCCTATATCTATCTATCTATCTATCTATCTATCTATCTATCTATCTATCTATCAATCTATCATCTATCAATTTATCAATCATCTATCTATCTATCTACAAATGCGCAAACACACACACACACACACATATATTTTACAACCCCCGGTATGCCCAAATATGGGAGGAAGATCACTACTTCCATTCTTTATTTATCAGCACAAATATAACACACACACACACACACACACACACACACACACACACACATATATATTTAGTGTCACAACCCCTGGTATGCCCCAATTATGGGAGGAAGCTAACTGCTTTCATTATCTGTCAATCAGCTCATCACAAGAGTCCATCACGACAGAAACCCAATATTTTTACTGTTGGTAGTAAAATAAATTAAAACCCACCACTGATACAAACATACATACATACACACATATGCACACATACATATACTTATATACATATACACACGTGGTACAAACATAACTAGCATATGCATAACTACATGTGGCGTGTGTATAATTTGTATGGCACATATATAGCAACATGTAGCATATATATATATATATATATATATATATATAATCTTCATGACATATGTATAAATATATATAAAACTTCATCTATATAATACTTTGTGGCATATGTATCATTATGATATGTGGCCTATACATAACTACATGTGGCATATGTATAACTATGGCTTATATATTGTACAACTGCATGTGGCATAGGCAGACAGAAAGAGGGAGACAAAGAGATATAGGTGGCATGTATATATAAATATAGATGACATATTTTTTCCCATTCAGTTATGTCTGATGGTCAGAGACTGCCTGGAGAAGATACTATAATTTTATTGGCAAGGTTTTTCCAAAGCTGAGAGAAAGTGACTGATTGCATGTCACTTTCAGCCAGTCACTTTCAATTCTCTCCCTCTCTCCCTCTCTCCCTCTCTCCCTCTCTCTCTCTCTCTCTCTCTCAAAAGTATGTAAGCTGTGGGAATTTTCCAGAATTCTTTGGGGTGGGTGGGTTTAAATTTATTTTATTATTTTGTTTCATAAATATTTTGAATACAGTGCATTGTCAGAGTATATCATTTACAGAAGCAAGGGGAGGTCTTATTTTCGGGGAAACAGGATGGATGGGTGGGTGAATGGAGATAGATAGATAGATAGATAGATAGATAGATAGATAGATAGATAGATAGATAGATAGATATGGAGAGATACACAAACATACACACACACACACACACACACACACATGTAGGTCTTTGGTTATTCGGGTTTTCTCCCGCGTAAAATTGGAAATGTCTTGGCGACGTTTCGACGAAGTATCATTCGTCATCTTCAGGCTTCGTGCTTCCAGGAGCAATCTGGAGCTCCCAGCACCAATATATATATATGATTCATAGTTATAAATATGCCACTATAATCAACAGAAGTATAAATAATATAAAGAGAAATTTAAGTTCCAGAATTCTTTATTGCACAAAGATATTCTCAAAATTAAACAACCAAATAACGGAATAATGAAAACGAAAGGTGTGTTATGACTGAGCAGCCGGCTAATGCCACACAATGATTTGCGTTTAGCTGGCGAAAAAAAATCAAACTTTCAGAACTATTTTCGATTCCTCCTTGTCTTACATTTATCTCTCTCCCCCCACTTCTTCTTCTTTTTTTAAGGTTGACTCATGCCGAGAGCCCTCGCTGCCACAAAGAGGAAATGAGGAGGATTTTCTGCTCAAAACATGTTTACTTAATCGTACTACACGCTCGCCCTAACCCAGTGGATCAACTTGTGGATCAACTAGTAGGATCATGAAACGCCTGCAAGCAAACCGCCGAGCTCGCCGCGCATCAAGGACCCCACGGTTCAACCCAGAGCTACGGAGGCTCTCGTCTTTCGGTATCAAAATTTCAAACTTGGAAGTTATGAGCAGAATAACAGAGTTTTGGAAGGGACCTTGGAGGTCTTCTAGTCCAACCTTCTGAAACCCTATCCTGGGGGTGTCAAACTCAAGGCCTAAGGGTGCTTAGATCTGGTCCGCGGGGCCACCCTGGAAACAGCGAACCAGCCTCTGCCAGCGAAAACAGAGCTCAGGAGGGCTATCATCCCGAACTCTGTTTGTGCTGACAGAGGGTTGCAGGAGGCTGTCGCGGGCGAAAACGGAGCTCGGGAACCCGTTTTTGCTTGGCAGAGTGCTCAGGTCCCCACAGATGTCCCCGACACGAGAGACGCTCCCCTGAGGTCAAACACAACCCTATATCATTTCAGACCAACGGTTGTCCAATCTCTTCTTTAAAAAAAAACTTCAAGGTTGCAACACCCACAACAGTGGTGGGATACGACTGGTATGCCCCGGTACGAGTGTACCGGTGCCTGCTGGGAGCATCAGGTACTGTTCCGGTACGGTGCTCCGGAAGGCCCGCCCCTTACCTGTATTTGAGCTGTATGGAGCGTATGGCGCCTGCGCGACGCTCCGCCGAGCAGCTGGAATGTCGCGGGCGGTAAATACGTATGTGCACACTGCCTGTGTGTGCGTGCATGCTGTGAGCATTTATGTGGTGGACCGTACCAGTTGCAGTGGGATCCGGAAACCACCATTGACCCACAAGTTCTGTTCCACTGGTGAAGAGTTCTCCTCGTCAGGAAATTCCAAGTTGCTTCTCTCCTTGATTCGTTTCCATCCGTTGCTTTTTGCCCTGCTTTCAGGAGCTTTGGAGAGTAGAATATAGAGTATTGCCGAAATGGTGCTCCTAATAAATGACGGGTTTTCTTTTGAAACTTGGCTCGAGGCTCCTGAATCAATTAGGGCATCTTTCGGAAACCTGACAATAGAATAGGATAGAGCTGGAAGGGACCATGGAAGACTTCCAGTCCAGCTATACCAGTGATGGCTAACCTTTTTCTCGTTGCGTGCAATTCCCTGCGTTCCCTGACCTTCCCGCACATGCGCACATGACCCAGGCACCCCGGTTTGGGCCTAGTAGGCCTCCCTGCAGCCTCCTGGGACCAAAAATGGGCCATGGGGGGGCACCACATCCCCCACGCTTCTCCCAACCTCACACATACATATACCAACCCCCGATTGTGAGCACGACCTACCACCCCTCGCGCATGCACGCACGCACGCAGGTCTCCCGCATGCGCCCCACTCCCCACACATGTGCGGCAGAAACATGAAAATCAGCTAGCAGGGAGGAGGCACGCGCACACGCATGGTGGAGCTGAGCTGGGGCGACAGCTTGCGTTCCTGCCAAGAGGGCATGCCTTAGGTTGCCATTACAGGAATATAGAATAGAGCTGGAAGGGGCCTTGGAGGTCTTCCAGTCCAGCCCCCTACTCAAGCAGGGGAACCTATTGGCAAATGGTGGTCAGGTGTCTTCTTAAAAACCTCCAGGATTTCTGGAGGCAAGTTGTTCCACTGGTTAATTGTTCTCCCTGTTAGGAAGTTTCTCCTTCATTTCAGGTTGCTTCTCTCTCTCTCTCTCTCTCTTTTTCTTTCTTTCTTTCTTTCTTTCTTTCTTTCTTTCTTTCTTTCTTTCTTTCTTTCTTTCTTTCATAAAAAGAATTTTTATTTTTTAAAAACAAACTTACACAAACAAAACATAAAACATTAAAAACATCTTCCAAATTACATCCAGCGTGTCAATTGGTTTCAATTCTCTACTCTATGTTTCTGGTAAAATCCCCAATAAAAATATCTCTGGTATAAAGTCAATATGTTTTTCTATCATTTTTTTCCAACTATGGGTGGATTTCAGTCCAGTATTTTTTAGTTTCTGTGTACGTCCACCACACATGGTAATGTGAACCTGGTGTCCGATGACATTTCCAACACTTTTCGGATTTATTCTTAAACATTCTTGCAATTCTCGTTGGGGGTAAGTGCTACCTGTAAAACATCTTCTACAAATTTTCTTTATATGCTGTTGACATTGTCATTTTGTAATTTTGAGACCACAATTTCTGCCATTTCTCTAAACCAAGCCCATATCCAAAATCCCCCCCCCCAAAGCAATCATGGTTTCTTTAACTTGTTCTTCTTCTAGTTTAACCTCTAATAAATATCCATATAGGGTTTTTTTTGAAAGATTTTTATTAACAAACATGTAAAATACACACACACACAAATTAGAAGTATACCACATTTATACAATACAGTATGAACAGGATCTTCCTGTTTTTTATAATAGCAATCATCAATCGATACTGCTCACCTTATATTATTTCCCCTTCTATTGTATTTCATTTAGATTTCACCATTCTTAACCCTCTTATTTTACACATAACTATTATTTTTGAGTATTGTTATATTCTTTCATTGATTTTTGTTTCTTTCCTCCATCCACCTATACCATTTATCCCATATCTGGTAGAATTCTGATTCTTCCTTTCCCTGGATTTCTTTAGTTAGTTTATCCATTTCGGCACAGTCCATAATCTTTCTTATTATTTCATCTTCGCTTGGAATTAATTTGTTTTTCCATTTCTGGGCAAAGGCAATCCTTGCCGCTGTAAGTATATGTAGTATTAAATACTGGATTTCTTTTTTGTATTTCACCCACATAATTCCTAATAAAAAAAACTTCAGTTTCCATTCTGTTTTAACCCCTGTTATTGCCTCCAGCCAATTTTTTAATCTCATTTTCATCAGTGCATCTCAAGATTTTACCTAAATCAGTCAATTTATCATAAGAGCCTTCTATTTTAAAATCTTTTTCATATCTAGAATGTATTTGCACATATGAAAACCAATTCATCCTTATACTTTGTTCTTCCAGTTCTTGCATAGATTTAAGTTCACCCTTTGCATTTAATATTTCACCATATCTAACTCTTTGTTCCTTTTTATGTTATTGGATATGAAAATGCTTCAATAGTTGATAACCAGAGTGGAATTTTTAAATAATGATGTCTTTTAATCTTCTCCCAGTTTCATAACAAAGCCTCGCGTATATAATGTCTTCTGAAATACCTCTGTGTTTTAATTCCCTTGTATCATAAGAAAGCGTGCCATCCCAACAACAAATCATGTCCTTCTTTTCTTTATATTAGCCGAACCCAAATCCTGCAGCCGTTCTTCCTACGATTTTGCCTCCGGGCCTTTGCTCAGCTGCTCTTAAAAGTAAAGGTTCCCCTCACGCATCTGTGCTAGTCGTTCCCGACTCTAGGAGGCGGTGCTCATCCCCATTTCAAAGCCGGAGAGCCGGTGCTGTCTGAAGATGTTCTCCGTGGTCATGTAGCCGGCGTGACTCAACGCCGAAGGCGCACGAAACACTGTTACCTTCCCACCAAAGGTGGTTCCTATTTTTCTACTTGCCTTTTTTTACGTGCTTTCGAACTGCTAGGTTGGCAGAAGCTGGGACAAGTCACAGAAACTCACTCCGTTACGTGGCGCTCGGGATTCGAACTGCCGAACTGCTGACCTTTTTGATCGACAAGCTCAGCGTCTTAGCCGCTGAGCCACCGCGTCCCTTTTAAGGGTAGGGTAGATTGGTTTTAATACGTGGGATTATTCCACTGAAGAACCAATTTCGCCTGCTAGGTTGGCAGAAGCTGGGACAAGTCACGGGAGCTCACTCCGTTACGCAGGACTAGGGATTCGAACTGCTTTCTGATCGACAAGTTCAGCATCTTAGCCACTGAGCTACTGCGTCCCTTTTGAAGGTGGGGTAGATTGATTTTAATACGTGGGATTATTCCACTCAAGAACCAATTTCGCCTGCTAGGTTGGCAGAAGCTGGGACAAGTCACGGGAGCTCACTCCGTTACGCAGTACTAGGGATTCGAACTGCTTTCTGATCGACAAGTTCAGCATCTTAGCCACTGAGCCACTGCGTCCCTTTTGAAGGTGGGGTAGATTGATTTTAATACGTGGGATTATTCCACTCAAGAACCAATTTCGCCTGCTAGGTTGGCAGAAGCTGGGACAAGTCACGGGAGCTCCCTCCGTTATGTGGCTCTAAGGTGAACCCTGTTAAGGTTGAACCAATGGGGAGCCCACAAATCTAGCAGGATTCGCAGAGAAAGCCTGCTTCCTTTTGGAGCAGGGTTCAATCTGGAGCGGAGCGAGGATGCCGAAAGCAGATGCAGGAAATAAGACTTGGGAGGGTGGAAATGCACGACGCTCTCCTTCGCTGCTCTCCGTGGGCACGGCTGAGAGGAAATCTGCAGGCACTGGCAGCCTTTTATCATCCAAAAGATGAGGTAGGCTTCCCCCCCCCGCCCCCACCTGGCACCAGACGGACCTTGGACTCGATGGTTCACCCCCCCTCGCTCCTTACTCCTCCCCCAGCCACCCTGCTGAGTTCCTCAACTTAAAAGTGCTGTCCTGACAACTTGCTGATCCTTTATTCTTAAGCTGGCGTGAGGGCAGGCGGGCAGTTCAACAGGGGGAAAGCCAAGCCCAGAACTGGTGAGTCCTACTCAGTTCATCTCTTAGACAGTTCTCCTCCTCCTCTTCCTCCTCCTCTTCTTTTTCTTCTTCTTTTTCTCCTCCTCCTCCTCCTCTTCCTCCTCCTCTTCTTCTTCCTTTTGATAGGTTTGGATCTGGGCTTAGCATCCTTTCCTTTACCTTTCCTTTCCTCTCTACTTTTTCCATCTTTCATTTCCTCCCCTTCCCCTTCTTTCTTCCTTTCCTTTCCTGTCTTGTCCTGTCCTTTCCTTTCTTTCCTCTCCTCTCCCCTCCTCCTCTCTTTTTCTCTTTCATTTCCCCCTTCCCCTTTTCTTTCTTCCTTTCCTTTCCTTTCCTTCCTTTCCTCTCCTCTCCTTTTTCTATCTTTCATTTCCTCTCCTTCCCCTTTTCTTTCTTCCTTTCCTTTCCTTTCTTTCCTCTCCTTTTTCTATTTTTCATTTCCTCTCCTTCCCCTTTCCTTTCTTCCTTTCCTTTCCTTTCTTTCCTCTCCTCTCCTTTTTCTATCTTTCATTTCTCCCCTTCCCCTTTTCTTTCTTCCTTTCCTTTCCTTTCTTTCCTCTCCTTTTTCTATCTTTCATTTCCTCTCCTTCCCCTTTCCTTTCTTCCTTTCCTTTCCTTTCTTTCCTCTCCTCTCCTTTTTCTCTTTCATTTCCTCTCCTTCCCCTTTCCTTTCTTCCTTTCCTTTCCTTTCTTTCCTCTCCTCTCCTTTTTCTATCTTTCCTTTCTCCCCTTCCCCTTTTCTTTCTTCCTTTCCTTTCCTTTCTTTCCTTTCCTTCCTTTCCTCTCCTCTCCTCTTTCTATCTTTCATTTCCCGCCTTCCCCTTTTCTTTCTTTCCTTTCCTTTCTTTCCTTTCCTTTCTTTCCTCTCCTCTCCTTTTTCTATCTTTCATTTCCTCCCCTTCCCCTTTTATTTTTTCCCCTTTCCTTTCCTTTCCTTTCCTTCCTTTCCTCTCCTCTCCTTTTTCTATCTTTCATTTTCTCCCCTTCCCCTTTTCTTTCTTTTTTTCTCCTTTCCTTTCCTTTCTTTCCTTTCCTTCCTTTCCTCTCCTCTCCTTTTTCTATCTTTCATTTCCTCCCTTCCCCTTTTCTTTCTTTTTTTCTCCTTTCCTTTCCTTTCTTTCCTTTCCTTCCTTTCCTCTCCTCTCCTTTTTCTATCTTTCATTTCCTCCCTTCCCCTTTTCTTTCTGTTTTTCTCCTTTCCTTTCCTTCCTTTCCTCTCCTCTCCTTTTTCTATCTTTCATTTCCTCCCCTTCCCCTTTTCTTTCTTTTTTTCCCTTTCCTTTCCTTTCCTTTCCTTTCCCCTGACAGCATGAACCGGTCAATTGTGATTTATTTAGCAAACCAGGTTTGGGAAGGCTGCGGCGTTCCCCAACTCTGTCTGCATCCAATCCAATGGTGAATTTCACACCAAGCCAAACCGAGTTCGTAATCTGCAGCCTTCCCTTTCGCCAAAAGCAGCGTGGCTTTTAACACCACGTTCGTCAAATCGGTACGTGATGGATTCTCGCTGGGTTTAACTAGGGCTCATAGTGGAAGGGAAGGCCTCCGGGTTGGGGAAAGCACAGGTGGCCTTGGATTGACCAGAGTTCATTTAGTGACGGTTCCAAGTTACAACTGCACTGGGGGCGGAAAAGCAATTAAAAAAAACCCTTTCTCACGCTGAGGACCATCGCAGCAGCGTCTGTATGGTCACACAATTCCAAAATCAAACGCTCGGCCAAACCGACTCATATTTAAGATGGTGGCAGTCCCCGCGATCATGTGACACCCCCCCCCCCTTTGGTGTCTCCTTCTGACAAGCAATATCAAGAGGGGTGGGGAAATCAGATTCACTTAATAGCCGAGTGACTAATTTAACCTCTGCAGCGATTTAGTTAGTTTTGTTTCGTTTCGTTTATTGCCATGGTATCTCGTACAATGAAATTCAATGCCACCTTCGCCGTGCCTTATAACTACACAAATAAAAAAAAAACAACACCCAGCCTTCCCCTTTTATACAATTGAATTGAAAACCCTTGCTATTGCATTCGTATTGCTCCATGTACCGTCAAATTCAATATACCGTATTTTTCAGACTGTAAGACGCACCGGAGTATAAGGCGCACCCAGATTTTGAAGCGGTAAATTTTTAAAAAAAGGGATTTTTGCAATCTGCAGGACTCCCAAACCATCTGCACGCCTCATTTTTTGCAAAAAGGGGGGGGGGCATGCAAAGCTTTCGGAGGCTCTTAGAGTGGGGGCTGGGGGGGGGCAAAAACGAGCAAAAAATAGCTGGTTTTTCACAAAAAAAAGGGCATGCAAAGGCTTTGGGAGGGTTGTAGAGTGCTCCTGGGGGCTGGGGGGGGGGCGAAAAACAACCCATTTTTTGCTCTTTTTGCTCTCCCCAGCCCTCAGGAGCACTTTGCAAGCCTCCCAAACCCTCTGTGCGTCCATTTTTGCAAAGGGGACAAGATTTTGGTAGGCCAAAAATACTGTATTCAGTGTATAAGATGCACCCAGATTTTCACCCTCTTTTTTGAGGGAAAAAAGTGCGTCATACGCTGAAAAATACGGTAGTTACTGCTCTGGGACAGAAGCTTAAACAATGGGGGCAAGGACGGTCGTAAAAATTGAGGCAAAACTCACTTAACAAATGCCTCACTCAGCAACCACAATGTCGGGCTCACATGTGGTTGTACGTTGAGGGATTTACCTGTATTGGCAGCGGCCACGATTGACAACACTTTTTTTTTTTTTTTTGCCGGAAACATGCATTTAAGGTCCGCTTTCCTGCAGGAAACAAAATCTATTGCGGCGAGGGGGTTCCCTTAACGACTACAGTCTTGGTCTGTCAATTACAGATTGAGGGATTGCAGTCTTTGCTTGTCAATTACGGATTGAGGGATCACAGTCTTTGCTTGTCAATTACAGATTGAGGGATCACAGTCATTGCTTGTCAACTACGGATTGAGGGATCATAGTCTTTGCTTGTCAATTACAGAATGAGGGACCACAGTTTTTGCTTGTCAATTACAGATTGAGGGATCGCAGTCTTTGCTTGTCAATTATGGATTAAGGGATCACAGTCTTTGCTTGTGAATTACGGATTGAGGGATCGCAGTCATTGCTTGTCAACTACGGATTGAGGGATCATAGTCTTTGCTTGTCAATTACAGAATAAGGGACCACAGTTTTTGCTTGTCAATTACAGATTGAGGGATCGCAATCTTTGCTTGTCAATTATGGATTAAGGGATCGCAGTCTTTGCTTGCGAATTACGGATTGAGGGATCACAGTCTTTGCTTGTCAATTACGGATTGAGGGATTGCAGTTTTTGCTTGTCAATTACGGATTGTGGGATTGCAGGACTACCTGTAACAAGATATTGTCTGACTCTGAAAAAAAAGGGACAACCCCCCCCACTTTTGGGGACACAGGGAGGTGTTCCTTCCAGCCATGGCAATTAACCGAGCTCTCTTCTCTCCTTTGACCAGCCATGACCAGGTCCGGCCAGTATGTGGTGGCGGGCACACAAGAGGACCCCCCAGCCAAGACAGCGTCTACTGGGAATTTGCCGTCTTCCAGCTCATCCTCCGAGGAGGCCATGCAGTTGAAGAAGGAGATCTCGCTACTCAACGGCGTCTGTCTGATCGTGGGCAACATGATCGGCTCGGGCATCTTCGTCTCGCCCAAGGGGGTCTTGTCCTACAGCGCCTCTTACGGACTCTCCCTCGTCATCTGGGCCATCGGGGGTCTCTTCTCCGTCTTCGGGGCCCTTTGCTATGCCGAGCTGGGCACCACCATCAAAAAGTCGGGGGCCAGCTACGCTTACATCTTGGAGGCCTTTGGCCAGCTGCCAGCCTTCATCCGCCTTTGGACCTCCCTGCTCATCATCGAGCCCACCAGCCAAGCGGTCATCGCCATCACTTTCGCCAACTACTTGGTCCAGCCGTTTTTCCCGTCCTGTGAGGCGCCGTACCTGGCTGGACGTCTCCTGGCTGCTGTCTGCATCTGTGAGTGTCTCATCGCGGAGGGGGTGGGGTGGGTGGGTGAGTTGAGGTCACGGGGAGGAGGATGACTTCCTGCTCACCTCTAGCGATGGTTTGGATTTCTGGAGCCCTGGGGGACCTTCTTGAGAAGGTCTCTGAGCTTCCCAAGTGTTGTGGCCCTCCAGCAGCCAGGAGAGCTGGCAGCAGAGTCGGACAGTGAGGAGGTTGGGGAGGACCATGGGCCAGTCCCGGAGTCTGGGGAAGGCTCAGATGAGGGCTAGGTAACATTATCAGTGCTCCTGACGACGTTACTTAGTTTGTGCCTTAGCATTGATGATGTTACATAGTGGGGCCATGAAATGTCTGTGATAAAACCACCAAGCTCAAAGAACACCAAGGATGCATCAGTCCTTCTCCTCCTCTTCCTCCTCCTCCACTTCGCAAATCCCGCTCTCTTCTAGCACTGATGCTATTCCCTAGTTGGGTCACGAGACATCTGTGTTGTGGCCTGCCAGCAGCCAGCTGGGAGGCACAGTCGGACAGTGAGGAGATTGGGGAGGAACATGGACCAGTCCTGGGGTCTGGGGAAGGCTCTGATGAGGGCTCTGTGTCGGAGGCAGAGAGGGGGCCAGAGCCGTATGTCAGTTATCAGCTACCTTCAGAATCAGACATCAGTGAGGCAGAAGAACAGCTGGAGCCTGTTCCCAATGTGCGCATGTGTAGAGTTGCCAGACGAAGGGAACAGCTAAAGAACAAGGGTCGACTTGGGAGTAAGGCCACAGGTGGACGATGAATGGGCCCTCCCAGAGGAAATAAAAGAGGAGCGAAAGGGGAGTGGAGTTTGCAGGAGACAATTAGTTCACTTCATTGGTTCCGGAGTCTTTGCCGAGTTTTGCAGATATCGGCCTGGCAGCTCCCCAAGCCAGATGACGTCTGTGACCGCAAATCCTCCCTCGAAAGACTTTGCTGGATTAATAAAAGGGGTTTTTGTCGGGACCAGGAGTTTGTTTCACGCTCTGAACACCAATCCCGGAGGCTGGGCATCTTGTTTAGGGAGCGATTCGGAGAGATTCTTGGCTCTGCCAAAGCTTGATTTCAGGCAGGGCGAAGGGCAGCTTGTTGCTCTGGTATCTAATCTCTCTCTCTCCTCTTATCTTGCCCTGACCTTCCTTCCCTTTTCTCCTGCAACGCCTTTAGTTGAGATGTTGAATCCTGAAAGGATTAAGATGCCAGCTTTGTCCCAAAGCCCCACGAGGGCTTCTGTTTGAACCGTGAGACTCCCACAGTTGCATCTTCAACCAGTTTTTTTTTTCACTTGCCTTCCGTGTGGCAGGGAATAGAATCGTAGTTACCTTGCTTCTTTACCATAGGAAGTTTTTCCCAGACAGGACCTGCTTATTTTCCCCCCTTATCCTGATCCCATTCTCCTGGTGGGCCTATGAGTCAGGCATCTGTGATAAGGCTTTTTTTTTTTTTTTGCTCTTTTCTTTGATCAGTCCTGGATTTGGGGGTAGTTCAGGGCGACGCAACTCCTCCTTTGAAAATTCCAAGCTCCAGAGACGTGATTTCTGAATAACAGAGTTGGAAGGGACCTTGGAGGCCTTCTAGTCCAACCCCCTGCTCAGGCAGGAAAGCCTACACCACTTCGGACAAATGGTTATTTAATCTCTTCTTTCAAAAATAGATTTTTCATTCTGGAGGCAACTTCTGTTCCACTGATTCATTGTTCTAACTGCCAAGAAATTTATCCTTATTTCTAAGTTGCTTCTCTCCTTGATTAGTTTCCACCCATTGCTTCTTGTTCTACCCTCAGGTGCCTTGGAGAATAGTTTGACACCCTCTTCTTTGTGGCAACCCCTGAGATATTGGAACACTATATATAATGTCTCCCCTAGTTCTATATTCATTAAACTAGACATTCCCAGTTCCTGCAACCGTTCCTCATGTTTTACCCTCCAGTCCCCTAATCCTTTTGGTTGCTCTTCTCTGCACTCTTTCTAGAGTCTCCACATCTTTTCTACATCGTGGTGACCAAAACTGCATGCCGTATTCCAAGTATGGCCTTACCAAGACCTTATAAAGTGGTATTAACATTTCACGTGATCTTGATTCTATCCCTCTGTTGATGCAGCCTAGAACTGTGTTGGCTTTTTTGGCAGCTGCTGCACACGGCTGGCTCCTATTTAAATGGTTGTCCACTAGGACTCCAAGATCCCTCTCCCAGTTACTACTATTGAGCAAGGTACCACCTATACTGTCCCTGTGCATTTCGTTTTTCTAAATGTAGAACCTGACTCTTCTCACCCTTGAATTTCGTTTTATTAGATAGTACCCAATGTTCAAGTTTGTCAAGATCCTTCTGTATCTTAAGCCTGTCTTCTGGAGTGTTGGCTATTCCTGCCAGCTTGGTGTCATCTGCAAATTTGATGAGTTCCCCATTTATTCCCTCATCCAAATCATTGATGAAGATGTTGAAGGGTACCGGGCCTAAAACAGAGCCTTGGGGTACTCCACTGCATTTTAGCTATGCAATTTGGGGTGAACGCAGAATGAATTTCCAGAGGGAAAATTGCAGACTACATGAACCTGGAGAATTACTCTGGTGGCCCTGAGGACACAGATCAACCTCCAAGTGCTTCAACGACCCTCTAAAAAGGATGCAAAGGACCAGCTGTCTGCAAGGATATCTGTTTCTCCCCACATCCATCCAGTCGGAACTGAAGAAGCTTCTTGGATGAGAAGCAAAACAGCTTCAAAAAGAAAAAAACAAGAAAGTCCAGTTGCTTCCTGAAAAACTGTGACTTGGGTGACTTGAGAATCTCTTTCCATCGTGACTCAAAGTCTGGTGACCTCCCAGGTCTTTTCTGCAGCTCGCGCTCCTCTTCCCTCTTTTACTCAGCGGGTTGTTTTCGGGAAGCCGGCTTCTTCAGCCGAGGGCCAGGCAGAGCCT